>NC_041385.1:322998626-323008577 GCF_002162155.2 Triticum dicoccoides | reverse complement strand
CGGGGCGGTGAGGCGGGCCAGGGCGGCCCGGCGCGGCGGGGTGGAGCGGCCCGACACGGTGGGGTGGAGCAGCCCGAAGCGACGGGGTGGAGCGGCCCGGAGCGACGTGGCAGGGTGGCGGGGCGGGGCGGGGTGGCGGCATGGTGTTAGGATGAGGGGAGGGAGAGCGAGGTGGAGAGGGGGGCAGGGCTGGGCGTTTTGTTATATAGGGCACAGCTCTTTGTCGTCCGCTAGCGGACGGCAAAGAGCCTAGATAATGGACGTTAATTTGGACAATTTATTTGCCGTCTGCAAGCTGATGGCAAAGATTCTTTGCCATCAGCTAGCGGACGGCAAAGAAATTGGCCTTAGGTGGCTGTCACCAATGGCCTACCCTGCCTCACTGTCGTCCGCTAGCGGAAGACAAAGGTTCTTTGTCATCAGCTAGCTGACGGCAAAGATTCTGCGGACGGCAAACCGTTTCTTTGTTGTCAGATGTTTCTTTGCCGTCTGTTTTCCTCAAGCTGATGGCAAAGACCCTCTTTGCCATCAGTTAGTTGATGGCAAAGAACCGACTGACGGCAAAGTTCCTGATTCCAGTAGTGAGTGTTGATTACTCCTCATAGTTGATGCTAGTTGGTTTATTTGGTGGAAGATTATATGTTCAGATCCTTAATGATATTCGATACCCCTCTGATCTTGAAGATGAATATGCTTTGTGAGTAGTTATGTTTGTTCTTCAGGACATGGGGGAAGTCTTGTTATAAGTAATCATGTGAATTTGGTATTCGTTCGATATTTTGATGAGATGTATGTTATCTTTCCTCTAGTGTTGTATGTGAACGTTGACTAAATGACACTTCACCATGTGTTGGGCGTAGGGAAGGCATTTGGAAGTAATAAGTAGATGATGGGTTGCTAGAGTGATAGAATCTTAAACCCTAGTTTATGTGTTGCTTCGTAAGGGGTTGATTTGGATCCACATGTTTCATGTTATGGTTAGATTTATGTTCGTTCTTCTTTCATAGTTGGGGATGCTTGCGAGAGGGGTTAATCATAAGTGGGAGGCTTGTCCGAGTAAGGGCAGCACCCAAGCACCGATCCACCCACATATCAAATTATCAAAGTAACGAACGTGAATCATATGAGCACGATGAAACTAACTTGACAATAATTCCCATGTGTCCTCGGGCACGCTTTGCTTTATATGAGTTCGTCCAGTCTTGTCCTTCGCTACAAAAAGGATTGGGACACCTTGCTGCACCTTAGTTACACTTGTTACTTGTTACCTGTTAAGAATTATTTTATCACAAAACTATTTGTTACCGATAATTTCAGTGCTTGAAAAAAATAACTTGCTGAAAACCGCTTGTCATTTCCTTATGCTCCTTGTTGGGTTTGAGACTCTTACTTATCGAAAGGACTACGATAGATCCCCTATACTTGTGGGTCATCAGTGGACTCCGGCTTCGTCTTCCCTACCGGTGTCCCTACTGAGGCACGTCCCTCTAGTCCTGGCAGGGGTGACCAGGGCATCACCTAGCCGCTCTCTCCGTCTCAGCCTCTTATTCCTTGCAGGGGAGGCGCCCTCCCGATATTGTCAGCCTGCGTCCCGCTGGTCCTAACGGGATCAGGCCGGGCTTCTGCCTAGGTGCTCCTTTTGCCCTCTTTCCTTCTCAATGCCACTCCTAGGAGGAGAGGGACAAAAAAGGAATTACAGAGCACTTATCTTTTAAAAAAAACTATAGGCACTTGCCAAATTTGAATCAAATTCATGTAATCCTTCATCCATGTTAGTCCTCATATGATTTGTACTTTGTCTATGTAGTTTTGGAAAAAGAGCTTGCCGGACACTTGTGTATGTATTTAAACATACTCGAGGACCAGCCTTCAGTACTTCTTAGTAAACAAAGTTTTTCGGCAAGACACCTTGTCAGCCTCCGTCCTAGCTGCTACTAAACCTCGTTTGATGAGCTCAAAACGGGTTAGGAGGGTGAACAAAGGCCAGCTCCTCGTCAATCTCTCCGAATGCAGCTACAACCAACCTTGTCGAGCGGACTAGAGTGAAAGATAGGAGCGGGGACGGCAGAGGCAACAAGGTTTCCTAACCTACAAGTTTCCCATACGCAAGCATCACAGGGAATGATGGGATATAACAAAATGAACTTATCTTTCTTTGATGTCCTTCTTATTTTCTTAGATAACGAGATGTTGCTGAGGACCGGGTGCATGGTGTCGTGGGAAACCAAGGCCACCTATGGGACCAAAGGTCCCTTGCTGCTTCAGCAAGGGGATGTCACATCGCACATAGAGCAGAAGAGCGTGGGGGACATAAATCACACAGGAAATTTTACCCAGGTTCGGGCCGCCGCGAGGCGTAAAACCCTACTCCTGCTATGGTGGATTGATGGTGGAAGAATGGTGGTGGAGCACAGTACACTTGCCCGGCAGGGTTGCCTATGGGCGACAGTGGCTGCGCACGTCTGAGTGTGTGGGTATCCCACCTTCTAACCTCTTCTACGGTTGCCACGGGCCTCGTTTTATAGATTAAGGGGTCACCATAATGGCAAATCAATCATTATGCATTGATAAGAAGCAAATAGTGCTATTATACCTAACTCTGCAGGCTGACAGAGTGCATTAAATGCACCACTCAACATCACTTCATTGTTTGCCCGGCAAACCTTGCCGGGCTATTTTGCCAGCTTCACACCTGCTTGCTTGACACGTCGCACGGCGGGTGTCGCCTGTAGATATTTCCTGTAGAAAGAGGCTGCCATGTGGCGAATGGCTACCACTTAATCACTTTGCGGCTTGACACCGCACTGATTGATGACGTGGGTTGTGGCGGAGTGGTTGGATGAGGTGCTTTTCGCCTTCATGAATCCCGGCTGGCCCTACTGGGACGTCTTGGATGTTCTCTTCCAGGAGCGACCCCTCCCTTGCCGATCTTGTCTGCCCGACAAGGGAGGTTTTTCTCCTGGTGGTATCTTGCTTCTCTGGCTCGAGCTTGGTCCTCTTGATCTGCATGTTGGTCCTTCGAAAATCTTGGTCTCCTGTACTCTGGCATCGCAGGGTGCCATATTCTTGTTACCATGCCTGTGCACAGTCTGCGCAACAGACCCAGGGTTTGTCGCATCGACAGAAGTCCCCGGGTATGCCCTGACCGTGCTACCGAGCGTCATTAGGGTAGGCCCTAATAAGTGCACAGGTAGGGGCGCCGTAGAGGCTGGCCCCGTGAGGTCTTCTTTGCTTCTTCATTAATCTCGAGCCCGGGCCAGTTTCCGGTTTTCCCGCACGTTGTCTAAAGCCAATGGTGGTGGGGGTGCTCTTGTAGACCATGAATGACTTTAACACACGGGGGTAGAAACTGCCAATTCACTCTTCCACCACGCCCTTATCCTCAGCCATGTATGTTGCATGCATCGCGCGGGGTAGGTAACTGAGGCGCGTGGCGCGGGAGAGCATTAGGGTGAGGGCCCGGTCTTCTTGAATTACTGGAGGAGGACGGTGGTCGCTCATGGAGGGAGCGGCTCCGCTCCCTTGGCCCGGCTATAAAAGGAGGCGCGATGGGGGAGCTAAGACATCCATCTCTGCATCCCTTCTTCCTGTCTTCTACCACTTGCAGGTTATGTTCAAGAAAAGAGCCTGGGGCCAGGTCCCGGGCTTCAGTTTAGAGCTTGTCACGGATCCAAGGGGGGTACTCATGTGACGCGCTGACAACGTAAGAGGTGGCGACTCCGGTGGGGGCCGCCCATAGCCTTGATTCTAGTGGGAGGGGATGTGAATGACACCATGCTGAGGCATGTAGTGGGCTCGGGGCATAGTAGTCGGCCGCTCCCCATTCTCCATTCCTTTGCGATGCTGAGGAGGGGTCACAGGAAGGGTTCACAGCTGACAAAGGCGAACCTAACTCCCCCTGGGCATCATCCTCTGGTCGTGCAGGAGGGCTTCTTGCTCCCATACATGTCTTCGGAACGTGCAGTGGTTTATGACATCAAGGAAATTGGGGACGACCATGATCTCTGTGGAGTAAGCCAGAGAGCATGGTGTCAGGTGCGGTTGTCGTGCTGAGGTCTTCGGGTGGCAGTGATGAGGATGGCGGCGGCAACCCATGACGCGTCAAGAACAGGGACGACTGTTCTAACAGTCATGTTTGTCGGTGACTCTGTGTCCTTCATCTGGTCCTCCGGCAGAGTCACCATCTGCGCCTGCCCTCCGGTTTCTTCCTCCTTGCTGAGGAGCGGTGCCATCCTGATCTTGGGGAGGCGCCAAATCCCAGCTAGGTCCACCACCGGCCTCCTCGACCTCTTCCTAAAGGAGATGGACAAGGTCAAAGGCATCACGGGGCACTTATCTTTTTGCAATCTTAAATCTGTAGGCAATTGCCAAAATTTAATTCAAATAATGTAACCTCTTGAGTCCATGTTTGTGTTCTGTAAGGCTTGTACTTGTATGATCAGCATATTAATGAAAAAGATGAGCCTTGTCAGGAACTCATGCATGTGTATGTCCATGCAGAGGTGGGATGCCTTTTTAGTTTAAATAAATGAGTCTTCCCTGACAAGCTATCCTGCCGGTACCCTTTTTATTTTGTTGCCGGGGACCAGAGCCTATCGGGCAAAAAATAAAGGGACCAGCCCCCCGCCAACTCCTTTTCAGCAAAGGCCACTGCGACCACTCACGCCGAAGCAACGTTCGAGTCAAAGGTGGGAGCACCTAGGCTTCAAAGAGAGGCGAGGTTTTCTTATGCACAAGTTTTAGCTTACAGAGCACTTATGGACAAGAGGTAGAACTTATCTGTTTGGCTTGCCGAGGATCGCAGCGCTGGTCCATCTCCCCAACTCCTTGTAGAAGCCAAGTTCACGGTAGGAACCTGTAGCTTCATGCAGATGAAAATGATGCAGGATGTGATCCTATCTATATGCACATGGAAATGCTCATGAAATGCTTATGAATGCTCTTGAAATGCTCATGCATGCATGCAACTTGGTCGAGGGCCCCCCAACACTACATTTATTTCTCTATTGCTCAGGGTCATCGCCTGGCTTTGTACAAAGGGTTACATGCAGCTAAGGCAAGGCCTGTATAAAAGGGTGGCTGCCGGGCAGGGCCCGATAGCCGTGACTTATAGGTAGAACTTGCGGAGATGCTCACTATTTCATGAGTTTTGCAATTGAATGCCATCTCCGGTCTCTAGACGGACTGCGCCAGGTCTGGTGACTCGTACTACCCAATAAGGGCCTTCCCACTTTGGCATCAACTTGTTTGTACCCTTGGCGGACTAAACGCACCGAAGGACAAGGTCACCTTCCTCAAAACACTGGGCATGAAGCCAGCAGATATGATAGCAACGCAGGGCCTGCTGATAGCGTGCAACATGCATAGCAGCCTGGAGACGGTTCTCCTCAAGTAGCACAGCGTCCTCACGCTAGTGCTGATCTTGTGCTACTTCATCATAGGAAAGCACTCGAGGCAACCCGTAAATGAGTTCCGTGGGGACAACTACTTCTTCCCCATAGACCAGGGAGAAAGGAGTCTGCCGGGTAGCTCAATTTGGTGTCGTTCTGAGGGACCAAAGGACTACCGGCAGCTCATCGATCCACCGCCTGCCGTGCTTCTGCAGTGTATCAAAGGTTCTTGTCTTGAGTCCCCGGAGCACTTCAGCATTCGTCCTCTCAGCTTGCCCATTGCTTATGGGATGTGCGACAGAGAAAAATGAGACTTTGCTTCCGAGGTTACGAACATATTGCATGAAGTCGCGGCTTGTGAACTGGGTGTCATTTTCGGTAATGATCCTTGCCGGGACTCCAAAGACGGACACCAGTTCTTTCAACAACTTCATAGCTGAATAAGCAGTCACCTTTCTCACAGCGGTCACTTTTGTCCACTTTGTAAACTTGTCGATAGCAACGAACAAGAATTCAAAGAACCCTATTTCTTCAGGGAAAGGGCCAAGGATATCGAGCCCCCATACCGAAAATGGCCATGACAAAGGGATTGTCTGAAGAGCTTGGGTAGGCAGGTGGATGTTCTTGGAATGGAACTGGTAGGTTTCACATTTGGTGACTAGCTCAACTGCATCTTGGAGGGCTCTGTGCCAATAGAATCCTTATTGGAATGCTTTCCCAACCAATGCCCTTGATCCAATGTGGGAGACGCACATGCCTTTGTGTATCTCAGCCAGCAGTTCATTTCCTTCTTCCTAGCAGATGCACTTCAATTTCACACCGTTGGGCCTCCTTCTGTACAGAGTGTCATCGACAAACTGATACATACTGGCCCTCCAGGCTACTCTTTCAGCTTCATCTTCGTCATTGGGGAGTTCTCCGGTTTGGAGGAAGTGGACTATGTGCCTTGCCCAAATCGGGGCCTGGGGCTCGACAACGAGGACTAGCGGCACCTCCTCAACTGCAGGGGCACATTCCTCGTCCATGGGGACAATGGACCCGGCTAGAGGTGTGGTCCAGCAAGTTGTGAAGAGTTGTTTCCGGCAGGGTCCCTGCCAGGAGCGGAAAGCTCTACCGGGAGAGGCTTACCGGAGTCCATCTTTCTCCTTTTCCGGGCCATTGTTGCTGAAGATACGGAGGGCTGAGTAAGATGGAGAACAAAAGTCCCTGGTTCCACATGAAGCTTTTGCACAACACACTTTGACAGATGATCAGCTATGCTATTTTCCGCACGGGGTACGTGCTCTGTTTGCAATCCGTCAAAGCGCTCCTCCAATCTCCTCACTTCCTCAATGTATGCCTCGATCAATGGACTTTGCTAATCATTGTTGACTTGTCTCACCACAAGCTGTGAGTCTCCTCGAATGATCAGCTTCTTGATTCCCAATTCTATGGAAATCTTGAGCCCGGCAAGGAGCCCTTCATACTCTATTGTATTGTTGGTTGCCTCTTCCCGGGAAAAATGCATCTGGTCGACGTACTTGAACTGCTCCCATGAGGGGGCGACGAGAAGCACGCCAGCCCCTGCACCTTGTAGGGAAAAGGCACCATTGAAATACATAATCCATTTTTGTGGCGCCTCCTTGCTGGGACTAACTATTTCTGTCACTTCCTCGTCAAGGGTTGGCGTCCATTCTGCAATAAACTCTACCAATGCCCTGCTCTGGATTGTTAATGTGCTCTCAAATTTCAGACCAAAACTGGACAACTCCAAAGCCTACTCAACTATTTTGCCGGTAGCCTAAGGGTTTTGGAGTATCCTTTGCAACAGAAAGTGAGTGACAACCATGATCTCATGGGCTTGGAAGTAGTGGCACAGTTTCCTTGAGGCCATGAGGAGACCAAAGATCAACTTTTGCACGCCAGAGTACCTCGATCAAGCCCCTGTAATAAGGAATTGACGAAGTACACTGGGCACTGCACCACTTTCTTCCTTGCCGTGTCCTTGGGAATGCTCTCGTTGCCGTGCTCACTTCTGCCTTGATCCTTATCCGACTTTGCCGGTTCTTGCTCACTCTCTGCTTCATCCACTTCTCGCTGCGCCACCAAGGCTGGCCTAACCACTTGGTTGGTTGCCGTGCAGATTTGCAAATGTATCCTGCAAATCCTAGATAAGAGATGCTTTGTCCTTCGTCTTGACCACAATGTCATCCATATAAGCTTCAATGTTTCTGTGCAGCTGCAGCTCGAAACCAATCTAGACTGCCCTTGAAAAAGTAGACCCGACACTCTTTAATCTGAATGGCATGTGGATAAAATAGTACATTCCACATGGGGTGATGAACGAGGTCTTCTCTTCGTCTTCCCAGGACATGAAGATCTGGTGATACCCAGAATATGCATCCAGAAAGGAAAGCAAATCACAGCCCGAAGTGGAATCCACGATCTGATCAATGCGCAGCAAGGGAAATGGGTCCTTTGGGCAAGCCATGATGAGATCTGTGAAATCTATGCAAAGCGTCCATTTCCCGTTAGCCTTCCGGACCACCACTGGATTTGCCAACCATGTGGGATGTAGCACTGCTCTAACCAAACCAGCTGCTTCAAGCTTCTTGATCTCCTCTGCAATAAACTGTTGCCTCTGCAAGGCCTACTTCTGGACTTTCTGCTTGATGGGTCGGGCATGTGGGCAGACAACAAGGTGGTTCTCGATTACCTCCCTGGGAACACCGGGCATATCAGATGGTTTCCATGCAAACACATGGATACTCTCTTGCAGGAAGGCAACGAGTGCGCTTTCCTTTTTGTCATCGAGGGTGGCGCTGATGGTGAAAGTACCATCAGCACCAGCTAGCCCCGCCTGGACCTTCTTCACTTGTGGAGCAGTAACCTTGGACCTTTTACTGTTACAACTCTCCGGCAAGTCATCAACAGGCCCAACATACTCCGAAGAGGTACGCCACCCAGATTTCTTACCAGTGTCCTTTCTAACATTCTCCCTTCCTCTGCTCTCCTTGGTAGGAACTGCTGCTGCCGCGACCTCTGCCGCGACTGTGTCATGGTACCTCTTGTCCATGCAAATGATCACGTCCTTCTCATCTGATGGGATGGAAATGACTCCATATGGCCCAGGCATCTTCAAGGTGTTGTAGGCATAGTGGGATGCCGCCATGAATTTAGCCAGGGCTGGTTGTCCAAGGATCCCACTGTACTGCAAGGGGAGTTCGACCACATCAAACACAATCTTTTAAGTATGATAGTTCAACTCCCCTCCAAATGTCACGGGCAACGTGATCTTTCCCTTAGGATGACTCCTTCCGGGATTAACTCGTTGAAATGTGTTGGTGACCTTTAACTCCTCTTCCGCTATCTGAAGTCTGCTGATAACCTTTGGGGAAATAAGATTCAACCCAGCCCCACCGTCCACAAACATCTTAGTGACCTTGAGGATGCGAACTGTTGGAGAGACCAACAATAGCAAACACCCCACCGCAGTAGTACGGTCAGGATGATCCTCTTTGTCAAAGATGATGGGTGTGCATGACCATTTAATTGGTTTTCAGGCCTCTGTTGCTGGTTCCACGACATTGACCTCACACGCCCACTGCTTGAGTTGGCGGTGAGAGGTGTGCAGAGATGCGCCCCCGTCACTCTCATCATCACAGGCTTCCTTCTCTTGATCTCTGGCGGGTTTTCCTTTGTTCCGGAGGGGTTTTCCGGGGCGATTTACTCCACTGCATCGAACCTTACAGCTAGCGACATTCTAACTCTTTTCTTTGTCGTGCTTCTCGTACTCTGCACTTTGCCTCTTCACGAGCTACTCAACCTGATAACACTCCTCAAGGTCGTGGCCCTTGGTCCGATGAATCTTCCAATACGGCCCGTCGCCTTTCCCGGCCTTCTCGGGAGCCGAAGCCTCCCTACAGTCACTGCACATGGCAGCTTCCTTGACGGGGGATTCGGCCTTAGCCGTCTTGCCGGTACTAGGTGTACCTGATCCTTAAACAGTCATCACTGCCTTATCCTTGCGCCTCTTGTTGCGCTTCTTGCTCTTCTTGCTCTTCTTCTGACTGGTGGATTCGTCATCATCCTCTGAATCGATATTGATGCAATCCTCCTCACCAGGTAACTCCCTTCCCTCCTCCATCTGAGCACACTACAACAAAAAGACACATCCATGACATTTTGGGCCGAACGAATTTTTTTTCTGACATACTTATGACACTTCTATGATGATAATTGTGACAAAACCAGGTATCATCATAGATGTGGTGGGCTCCTACTTCTATGACAAAAAATAATGACAGAAAATGGGCTTTTCATCCTGGGCGGGCCGTAGACGCAGCTGCATGACATTCTTTGGGCCGCCCATTCCGGTGGGTGGTCGGGGCAGAGTGATGCGTGTTTCTCTCATACACGTACGCGCGTGTGTGCGAGGCATTGGCTATAACTGAACGCGAGCGAGGTGTTGGGCTCTAACTGAACCCGATCGATCGATGGCTGTTAACTGAACCTGATCGAGCGATTCCTTCACTACTGCTGCTAAATGAAGCCGATCGATGCTACCTCTGGATGAACAGTG
>NC_041385.1:322973569-322998046 GCF_002162155.2 Triticum dicoccoides | reverse complement strand
GAACAGGACCCCGATCGATCAAACCGGTTGGGGCTGGATGAACAGGACCCCGTGGAAGGCTGGATGAGCAGGACGATGATGACCCGCAAGTATACGGGATAGTTGTAGCCTCTTTCGATAAGTAAGAGTGTCGAACCCAACGAGGAGCTAAGGGTAGAACAAATACTCTCTCAAGTCCTATCGGCCACTAATACGACTCTATGCACACTTGACGTTCGTGTTACCTAGAACATGTATGAAACTAGAAGTACTTTGTAGGTGTGATAGGATAGGTTTGCAAGATAATAAAGAACATGTAAATATAAACTAGGGGCTGTTTAGATAAAGATGCAATAAAGTAAATATAGCAAGTGTGGAAAAGTTGTGGTAGGAGTTGTGAAATTGTCCCTAAGCAATTGACTACGTTACTAGACCGGTAATCACTATTGCAATTCTATTTGAGGGAGAGGCATAAGCTAACATACTTTCTCTTCTTGGATCATATGCACTTATGATTGGAACTCTAGCAAGCATCTGCAACTACTAAAGATCATTAAGGTAAAACCCAACCATAGCATTAAAGTATCAAGTCCCCTTTATCCCGTACGCAAACAACCTACTTACTCGGGTCTATGCTTCTGTCACTCACGCCACCCACCATAAGCAAATCATAAACATATTGCAAACCCTACAGCGGGAATCCCTCATGCTTGTGCAACATGGAGGGCACAATAGGACAGCACCAATAATAAAACATGCAATTCAAACCAATCATAGCAATTCATCAATCACCGATAGGACAACAAAAATCTACACAGACATCATAGGATGGCAACACATCATTGGATAATAATATGAAGCATAAAGTACCATGTTCAAGTAGAGGGTATAGCGGGATGCTGGAGAGTGGACCACTGGATATAGATGGGGGAAGGTGATGGAATGTTGACGAAGATGGCGGAGGTGTTGGTGAAGATCGCGGTGATGATGATGGCCCTCGACAGCGTTCTGGCTCCACCGGAAGCAAGGGGGAGAGAGCCCCCTTCTTCTTCTTCTTACTTGACCTCCTCCCTAGATGGGAGAAGTGTTTCCCCTCTAGTCCTTGGCTCCCATGGCGTGGGAGGGGAAAGATCCCCTCCGAGATTGGATCTAGCTCTCTGTTTCTGGGTTCCCGGATTCTGCCCTAGCACCGTTTCTTTTATATCTAGAGATCCACAACTCCGATTGGATTGAAACCTTCGCCCAGATCTTTTTCCAAAAATTAGCTTTCTTGCAGCCAAAGAAGGGCATCAACCGCCTTAAGAGGGGCCCATGAGGGTGGGGGCGCGCCCACCTGGAGTGTGCGTGGGCCCGGGTCTCGTGGCCACCTCGGGCACCGTCTCGCGTTGATTTTACTTCCCAAAAATCACAAATATTCCAAAATAATTCTCCGTCCGTTTTTATCCCGTCTGGACTCCGTTTGATATGGGGTTTCTGCGAAACATAAAACATGCAATAGAAAGGAACTGGCACTGGGCACTAGATCAATATGTTAGTCCCAAAAATAGTATAAAAGGTTGCCAAAAGTATATGAAAGTTGTAGAATATTGGCATGGAACAATAAAAAATTGTAGATACGACGGAGACGTATCAGCATCCCCAAGCTAAATTCCTTCTCGTCCTCGAGTAGGTAAATGATAAAAAAGATAATTTTTGATGTGGAATGCTACCTAGCATAATCTTGATCATGTATCTAATCATGGCATGAATATTAAGACACGACTGATTCAAACCAATAGTCTATCATTTGACATAAAAACAATAATACTTCAAGCATACTAATAAAGCAACTATGTCTTATCTAAATAACATAGAAAAAGAAAGCTTATCCCTACAAAATCATATAGTTTGGCCATGCTTCATTTTCGTCACACAAAATGCTCCCATCATGCACAACCCCGGTTTCAGCCAAGCAATTGGTTCATACTTTTTAATGCGCTTCAGCTTTTTCAACCCTCATGCAATACATGAGCGCAAGCCATGGACATAGCACTATAGGTGGAGTAGAGTATGATGATGGAGGTTGTGTGGAGAAGACAAAAAGGGAGAAAGTCACATCGACGCGGTTAATCAACAGGCTATGGAGATGCCCATCAATTGATGTCAATGCGAAGAGTAGGGATTGCCATGCAACGGATGCAGTATGAGCTATAAGTGTGTGAAAGCTCAAACTGGAAACTAAGTGGGTGTGCATCCAACTTGCTTTCTCATGAAGACCTCGGGCATTTAAGGAAGCCCATCATCGGAATATACAAGCCAAGTTCTATAATGAAAATTCCCACTAGTATATGAAAGTGATAACTCAAGAGACTCTCTATATGAAAAACATGGTACTACTCTAAAGCACAAGTGTGTTAAAAGGATAGTAACATTGCCCCTTCTCTCTTTTTCTCTCTTTTTTTTATTTTCTTTTTTTCTTTTTTTCTTTTTTTTCTTTTTTTGGTGGGCTTCTTTGGCCTATTTTTTTTATTTGGGCTTCTTTGGCCTATTTTATTTTTCATAAAGTCCGGAGTCTCATTCCGACTTGTGGGGGAATCAGTCTCCTTCATCCTTTCCTCACTGGGGCAATGCTCTAATAATGATGATCATCACACTTTTATTTACTTACAACTCAATATCTAGAACAAAGATATGACTCTATATGAATGTTTCCGGCGGTGTACTGGGATGTGCAATGATCTAGCATAGCAATGACATCAAAAAATGGACAAGCCATGAAAACATCATGCTAGCTATCTTACGATCATGCAAGGCAATATGACAATGAATGCTCAAGTCATGTATATGATGATGATGAAAGTTGCATGGCAATATATCTCGGAATGGCTATGGAAATGCCATGATAAGTAGGTATGGTGGCTGTTTTGAGGAAGATATAAGGAGGCTTATGTGTTATAGAGAGTATCATATCACGGTGTTTGGATGCATCGGCGAAGTTTGCACCAACTCTCGAGGTGAGAAAGGGCAATGCACGGTACCATAGAGGCTAGCAAATTGCGGAAAGGTAAGAGTGCGTATAATCCATGGACTCACATTAGTGAACTCATATAGTTATTGCAAAAGTCTACTTGCTCTCGAAGCAAAGTACTACTACACATGCTCCTAGGGGAAGGGTTGGTAGGAGTTAACCATCGCGCCATCCCGACCTCCACTCATAAGGAAGGCAATCAAAGAACACCCCATGCTTCAAAAGTGTCACACAACGGTTACTATACGTGCATGCTATGGGACTTGCAAACCTCAACACAAGTATTTATCAATTTCACAATTACCCCACTACCACGACTCTAATATCACCACCTTTATATTGCAAAACTATTGCAAGGAATCAAACATATCATATTCAGTGATCCACAAGTTTATGTAGTATTTTATGACTAACCATGTGAATGACCAATTCCTTTCATCTCTCTAAATTGATATAAGTGAAGCAAGAGAGTTTTATTATTTCTACAAAATATATGCCCACGCTCTAATAAATATAAGTGAAGCAAAAGAGCATTCTACAAATGGCGGTTTTCTATGTGAAGAGAAACAGGCAATCCAAACTTCAAATGATATAAGTGAAGCACATGAAGCATTCTATAAGGCCATACTCAAAAGATTTAAGTGAAGTGCAATGAGCATTCTATAAATAAACCAAGGATTATCTCATACCAGCATGGTGAAAAAAATAAAAATGAAAACTAAATGCAAAAGACGCTCCAAGACTTGCACATATCGCATGAACGAAACGAATACGAAAACATACCGATACTTGTTGAAGAAAGAGGGGATGCCTTTCGGGGCATACCCTAGCTTAGACGCTTGAGTCTCCTTGAATATTTACTTGGGGTGCCTTGGGCATCCCCAAGCTTGAGCTCTTGCCTCTCTTCCTTTTCCTCATATTGAGACCTCCTTGATCAAACACTTCATCCACACAAACCTTCAACAGAAAACTCGGTAAGATCCGTTAGTATAATAAACCAAATCACTACTCTAAGTACTATAGCAAACCAATTCATATTTTGTTTTTGCATTGTGTCTACTGTAATATAGCTTTTCCATGGTTTAGTCCACTGATAGAAATTGATAGTTTCATCAAAACTAGAAAACTATGCATCAAAAACAGAATCTGTCAAAAACAGAACAGTCTGTACAAATATGAACATTCATCATACTTATATTACCCCAAAAATTCTACCACAATTATGAACGATAAACATTTTTTATAGTAAGACAGTACAAAAAGAATCAGAACCGTTTGATGTTCCAGCAAAAAATGTAAAATCGCACACTAGAGCCAAAGTTGCTGTCCTGCACCGCACATACTAACAAGCATCGTAAACAATCCTAAAGGCAAACCTTGGCACATTATTTTTATAATACAATGGAATTGTACAAGAGGATAATTATTTTTGAGAAAATTTTCTGTAATTAAGATTCACAAAGTTTCCGTGAGCATGAACAAAGTTCAAGGAGCTCTCCCACTTCAACAATGCTTGTCTCTCTCACTTTCAGTTTCCTTTTTGAAAAGTTTTGGGTTCCCCTCTTTATTTATTTTTTGTTTTTAGACTTTATGAAAACACTCAACAGAAATAAATGACTCTCTAAAACTTCCGAGTTGACTCCCTAGCAGCCCTTTCTTTAAAGCCATTAAGCTAGGCATATAGTGCTCAAGTAATGGATCCACCCGGATCCCAAGGTATATCAAAGCCAATTTTAGTTAACAATGAGTTGTAATATAGTAGTGAGCACAAAGTAACATATATCAAGTAACAACAAAGTCTAACTCTTTTCCTATGCATCAGCATGTCATAAAAGAACAATTTAGTATAAGCAGTTTCTTGCAATTCTATCGTGTTGGAAACATAGAGAGGTGGAGATATAGTTCCTCTCTCATAATAATTGCAAGTAGGAGCAGCAAGCACATGCATATTATATATATCAAAATCATCATGTGCAATGGTAAAAGGCAACCCATCTATATAATCCTTAATAAGAACAAACTTCTCCAATATAGTGTAGTCGGGAGAATTCAAAAAAATAATAGGACTATCATGTGTGGGTGCAATAGCAACAATTTCATGTTTAACATAAGGAACTATAGCAAGTTCATCTCCATAAGCATAATTCATATTGGCATCTTGGCCACAAGCATAGCAAGCATCATCAAAAAGGGATATTTCAAGACAATCAACGGGATCATAACAATCATCATAGCAATCATCCTTCGGTAAGCATGGAGGGGAATTAAACAATGTATGAGTTGAAGAGTTACTCTCATTAGAAGGTGGGCACGGGTAGCTAATCCGCTCTTCCTCCTTTTGTTCTTCGCTCTCCTCATAATCTTTTTCATCCAATGAGCTCACAGTTTCATTAATTTCTTCTTCCATAGACACCTACAAAATATTAATCTCTTCTTGGACAGCGGAGAAGTACTCAATATATGGTTTAACATAGGCATTAGAAACATAATTATCATAACAATATTCAAGTATGGCAAAATTTTCAGATTTGTGGAGAGTAGCATCATACTTTTCAATCAAAGAAGCAATTTCATAAGCACCCTTAAAAGCATCTTAGTAATTATAAACACCCTTAGCATACGAAGATACAATTCCATTATCACTAAACTCACATTGGTAGGGAAGGTGTGAAAGGATCGATATAGTTGACTAGAGGGGGGGTGAATAGGCAACTAACAATTTTTAAACTTTTCTTTACCAAATTAAACTTTGCAACAAGATAGGTTGTCTAGATATGCAACTATGTGAGCAACCTATATGATGCAATAACAACTAGCATAGAAGCAAGCAAGGGATACAACACAAATAAGCTTGCACAAGTAAAGGCACGAGATAACCAAGAGTGGATCCGGTGGAGACGAGGATGTGTTACCGAAGTTCCTTCCTTTTAAAGGGAAGTATGTATCCGTTAGAGCGGTGTGGAGGCACAATGCTCCGCAAGAAGCCACTAGGGCCACCGTATTCTCGTCACGCCCTCACACAATGTGAGATGCCGTGATTCCACTATTGGTGCCCTTGAAGGCGGCGACCGAAGCTTTACAAACAAGGTCGGGGCTATCTCCACAACTTAATTGGAGGCTCCCAACGACACCGCGAAGCTTCACCACAATGGACTATGGCTCTGAGGTGATCTCAACTGTCTAGGGTGCTCAAACACCCAAGAGTAACAAGATCCGCTAGGGATTAGTGGGGGAATCAAATTTCTCTTGGTGGAAGTGTAGGCCGGGGCCTTCTCAACCAATCCCGAGCAAATCAACAAGATTGATTGGCTAGGGAGAGAGATCGAGCGAAAATGGAGATTGGAGCAACAATGGAGCTTTTGGGGGAAGAGGTAAGTCAACATTGGGGAAGAAGACCTCTCTATATAGTGGGGGGAACAATCCAACTGTTACCCCCCCCCAAGCAGCCACGCATAGAGCGGTACTACCACTTGGGCAAGGTGGTACTACCACTGAGCCAGTGGTACTACCGTTCCCTCCCAGCGGTACTGCCGCACTCACAAGGGTAGCAGGGACCTCGGCCCAGAGCAGTACTACAGCGGGAGTACGGGCGGTACTACTGCCACTACTGCTGCTACTAGTATAGCAAAACCCGACATGAAAAACAGGGGTCTCGAGTCGAGGCGGTAGTAGCCTGGAACCATAGCGGTACTACGGCCGAAGACAGCAAGCGGTACTACCGCTTGGGGAGCGGTACTACCGCTTGACGTGCTTCGGCGGTACTACCGCTGAGGACCGTGGTACTACCGCTAGGACAGGTCAAGGAAGGCAAGGAGAGGAAAGGTAGCTCTAATGAAGCGGAAAGGAATGACGGGTGTGATAAGGATGTGTACATGTTAATTCCACCCTAGCCTTTCCAAAGCAGATCCCCTCTTGATTTTACGGTGACTCCTATGAAACTAGTCGACCAACAGAGAGACAAAAGAGCTACACCGTCTTGACTAAAGCACCGAGGGGAAGGAATCGTCTCGTGCCCAAAGAATGAATCTCTGAAAAACTCAACGCACACGATTAGTCCGCAAAAGCATTATCATCAATCACCAAAACAACTTGGGGATAAATATGCCCTTACAATCTCCCCCTTTTTGGTGGATTGACGATAATACAGGATTTGCACAAACGGGGAAAGATATAGGACAAGCACAAAACCCCACCGTCCTAAAATGTAGATGGGCTCCCCCTAGATGTGTGCTATCTAGATAAGTGCTTTGGACTGCACGGCACACATACTAGGATCAACGCTCCCCCTACATTTTAGAGACCAACAACCTAAGCAGGGTAAATGAGAGAAAAATAGATAACAGGATAAGCATAAAACTCATAAGCTAGGTAGACATAGATAAAGATAATCTAAAGATAAGGTAGCATATGTCTCGCACCATATGTCTGGAACTTAGGTCTCACTGACACAAAACCAAACAAAGCAAACGGCGAGAAAACACAAACACACCACACAGAAGACGAAAGACACAAATCCCTAAAATCTCTCCCCCTTTGGCATCGAGACACCAAAAAGGAGAGGGAGTGTTGCTACGGCTCCAGGTGATAGCAAGTGAGGTTCTCAAATATCAGATCTCAGCGGGATCGTCTTTGCCACCATCGTCGGTCGGGAAGTGCTCGGCATCAGAATCTCTCCACGGGCAGTGCTGTTGAATCCACTCCTCCTCCTTAGTAAGCTGGTCCTCAGATCCACTGTGGCACCCAACTGATGCATGAGCTCCTGGTGGCGACCTCGGGCCTTCTTCTCAGCCACATGAGTCATGTACTGACTGCGAGACTCCAAGCAGAACAGCTTCTTCATCTTGAGCTTGAGCTTCTTTTCCCAAGAGGGCTCTACCCCAGAAGGCTCATAGTCATCATCATCCTCAGCCTCAGCCTCCTCCTCGGTCTCCATGGCAGCAGCAGATGAAGGACCTCCAGATTTAGGGACCTAAGTGCCCCAGTTGTCCTTCTTCCTCAGACGCTTGATCTCATGAGAGACCAACTCTCCAGTCTCTAGCATCACCTTGGGATAGACATCATCCTGGGCCTTCTCAATAAGCAGCATGATGAACGGACCGTAAATCGGGCACTTGCGCTCGGAGATAGCAGTAAGAGCTCAGACCACATAACGTGAGAGATATCCAGGGACTGATAATCCCCAAGTGCAAGGAATCATTGTAGCACTTTCCAAAGATGGAAGTGATAAGTATGGAGTGTCGAACCCACAAGGAGCTAAAGGTAAGATCAATATTCTCTCAAGCCCTATCTTCCACTGATACGACTCTACGTGCACCGAACGTTTGCTTCCAACTAGCAACGGGAAATAAAACTATGTTGTGGGTAAAGAGAGGATAACTTTGCATGAAATCGGAGAGCTAAAACATAAAAGTAGGTGATGTTATCATAAAGTTAGAATATATTACTTAGTATTATAAATAGCGAGTGTGGAATAATGGTGGATCGGTGTGCGGAATTGTCCTAGGCAATTGTTAACAAGACTGATAATCACTATTGCAGTTTCATATGAGGGAGAGGCATAAGCTAACATACTTTCTCTACTTGGATCATATGCACTTATGATTGGAACTCTAGCAAGCATCCGCAACTACTAAAGATCATTAAGGTAAAACCCAACCATAACATTAAAGCATCAAGTCCTCTTTATGCCCATACGCAACAATCCCTCTTACTCAGGTTTGTGCTTCTGTTCACTCACCAACCCACTATAAGGGAATCATGAACGTATTGCAACACCCTACAGCAGGAACCCTTCATGCTTGCGCGACACGGAGGGCACCATAGGACAGCACCAAAGTAAAACATACAACTCATACCAATCTAGATCATCAATCAACCCAAAGACAAAAGATATCTACTCAAAACATCATAGGATGGCAACACATCATTGGATCATAATATGTGGCATAAAGCACCATGTTCAAGTAGGGGATTACAGCGGTGTGCGGGAGAGTGGACCACATAAAAGAGATGAGGATGAGGATGATGATGGTGATGTTAATGAAGACGATCACCGCGGCGATGATTCCCCTCCCGATGGCACTCTGGCATCACCGGAAGAGAGGAGGAGAAGTTCTCCCCTTTGTGCTTCTTCCTCCATGGCCTCCACCTTCTGGTCCTTGGCCTTCATGGTGATGAAGACCCCTCTGGGATACTCCTCCATGGCCTCCAGTGATGATTACCCCCCCCCGGCAGGGTGCCGAAGAGGGCCCCGATTGGTTTTTCGTGGCTACAGAGGCTTGTGGTGGCGGAACTTCTGATCTAATCTCCGTTCTTGAAGTTTTACGGTATGAGAGTATATATGGGTGCAAGGGGTACGTCGGAGGAGCTACGGGGGCCCCACGAGGAAGGGGGCGCGCCCTAAGGGGGGGCGCACCCCACCCTCGTGAGCACCTCCCGTATCTCCTGACGTAGAGTCCAAGTCTATCTGGTGGATTTTCTTCCAAAAATAACTTCTCCAGTTGATTTCATTCCGTTTTGACTCCGCTTGATATTCCTTTTCTTCGAAACACTGAAATAGGCAAAAAACAACAAATTTGGGCTGGGCCTCCGGTTAGTAGGTTAGTCCCAAAAATAATATAAAAGTGGATAATAAATCGCAATATTTCCCCAAACAGTAGATAATATAGCGTGGAGCAATCAAAAATTATAGATACGTTGGAGACGTATCAGGCATCCCCGAGCTTAATTCCTGCTCGTCCTCGAGTAGGTAAATGATAAAAAAGATAATTTTTGATGTGGAATGCTAGTAACTTCTTAAGTTCGATCGATGATAATTCCAATCACTTTTTCTAGCATCAATATGTGTCATAATAGCAGCTTATCTCATAAAACTTTTCATGATCAAGTAACAGTCCATTCACAATGTCAAGCATGGTTCAGAAACTTCATTGAGAACAAACAAACTATAATCTCAGTCATTGAAGCAATTGCAATTTATCATAACATCAGAAAGAGTCAAGAATAGAGCTTTTCAGCAAGTCCACATACTCAACTATCATATAGTCTTCTACAATTGCTAACACTCACGCAATACTTGTGGTTATGGAGTTTCAACCAGACACTAAGAAAGATAGGGGCTTATTGTGTTCCCTCCCAACGTATTCACCTTTAGGTGATGTCAACAATAATAGCCCATGCTAACTTACATCCAATTGGATATATATATATCATGATATTTCAAACACAAGGAGCTTGCCACAGGATAAAATTAAAAAGGGAATGGTGAGGATCACCTTGACTCAAGCATAAAGTAAAAACATAAAGTAAAAGATAGGCCCTTCATAGAGGGAAGCAGAGGTTGTCATGCGCGTTTAGGGTTGATGCATAAAATCTTAATGCAAAAGAAGTCACTTTATATTGCCCCTTGTATGTGGACCTTTATTATGCAGTCCGTCACTTTTATTACTTCCACAACAAGTTCGTACAAAGCTTATTTTCTTTGCAGTAATAAGTCATGCATATTTAGAGAGCAATTTTTATTGCTTGCACCGATGACAACTTACTTTAAGGATCTTACTCATTCCATAGGTAGGTATGGTGGACTCTCATGGCAAAACTGGGTTTACGGGTATTTGGAAGCACAAGTAGTATCTCTACTTGGTGCAAGGGATTTGGCTAGCATGAGGGAGAAAGGCAAGCTCAACATGTTTGGAAGGTCAATGACAATATACTTTAACTGAGATGTCGGAAAACATAAACCATTACGTTGTCTTCCTTGTCCAACATCAACTCTTTTAGCATGTCATACTTAATGAGTTCTTCACAATCATAAAAGATGTCCAAGATAATATATTTGTATGTGAACCGCTCTTTCCTTATTACTTCCTATTAATTGCAACGATGACCAAAACTACGTTTGCCAATTCTCAACAACTTTTATGCCTCATAATTTCTACGTGTGAAGTCATCACTAACCATGTTATAGGCAAATGAAACATATAAAAGTTCAGATTTATGACATTCAATTCATTCCCCCATTTACTCATAGGATATATATGAAGCACATGAGTAAATGACAAACTACTCTCAAAGATATGAGTGAAAGACACTGAGTAGTCAAATAATTAACTAGCCATGGGAGGGTTCCCCCTTTTTTATTCAAAAATTCAGATCCAATGATTTTATTCAAACAGCAAGTAAAACAGAATAAAATGACATTGCAAGGATAGCACAACTTATGTGAAGAAGCAAAAACTAAGGCTCAACCGATACTAACCGATAGTTGTTGAAGAAGAAAGGTGGGATGCCTAACGGGGCATCCCCAAGCTTAGATGCTTGAGACTTCTTGGAATATTATCTTGGGGTGACTTAGGAATCCCCAAGCTTGAACCTTTATATTTCCTTAATTCCTCTCATATCACGGTTTCTCTTTTTATCAAAAGCTTCATTGACACCAAACTCAACAAGAACTCATGAGATAGGTTAGTATAAACGAATGCAAAACCTTATCATTTTCTACTGTAACAAAACACTAAAATTATTATTCAACATTGCATACTAAATGCCTCTGCATATTTAATACTCCTACCCTCAAATAGAATCATTAAACAAGCAAATATATGCAAACAATGCAAACATAACAGCAATTCATCAAAACAGTACAGGCTGTAAAGAATGCAAGAGTATCAATACTTCCGTAACTACAAAAATTATGAGAGAAAATTCCCACTGTAGTATATTCATCAGATCTCATTATGCAAAAAGATTCAACATTATACCACTCTCTGACTTCTCTAGGGAATTTTTGCAACAGCGGTAAACTTTATGTTTTCAAACAGCAACATGTATACTAGCAAAATAAGCATGGTAAAGGCTATCCTTGACATTTTTATTGAAAATAAAGATGCAAAACACTATTCTAAATATAAGCTAGCTAATACTAACAAAAGAAAATGACGCTCCAAGTAAAACACATAGCATGTGATGAGTAAAAATATAGGTGTACCGATAGTTTTGAAGACGAAAGAGGGGATGCCTTCTGGGGCATCCCCAAGCTTAGGCGCTTGAGACTTCCTTGAATATTACCTTGGGGTGCCTTGGGCATCCCAAAGCTTAGGGTCTTTCCACTCCTTATTCTCCTCATATCGATATCTCACCCAAAACATGAAAACTTCAATCACACAAAACTTAGCCAAACTTCGTGAGGTAGGTTAGTATGATAAAGAGCAAACCATTCACTTTGGTACTGACAAAGACAAGGTTCATAATTGTTTTCGCACAATTCCTACTGTACCATATCATTTCGACAAATTATATTGAGAAATATAAGCCATATAAACTAGAAAACAAGCAAACTATTCAATGAAAACAGAATCTGTGAGAAACAGAACAGTCTGTAATGATCTGAACAATAACCATACTTCTGCTACTCCAAAAGTTATGAACAAAATTGGCGGCCGTGAGTAATTTGTCTATTAATCTTCTGCAAAAATAATTAACTCAAAATCACTCTTCTGTAAAAAATGACAGCTATTCTCGTGAGCACAGAGTTTCTGTTTTGTACAGCAAGATCACATTAACTTTCACCCAAGTCTTCCCAAAGGTCTTACTTGGCACTTTATTAAAACAAAAGATATAAAACATGATTACTACAGTAGCTTAATCATGTAAACACACAAAAAAAGTAAGGGTAAATATTGGGTTGTCTCCCAACAAGCACTTTTCTTTAATGCCTTTTAGCTAGGCATGATGATTTCAATGATGCTCACTTTAAAGATAGGAATTGAAACACAAAGAGAGCATCTTGAAGAATATTACTAGCATATTTAAATCTAATACACTTCATATGCCTAGGGTTTTTGCGAGCACACAACTTATGGGAACAAGAATCAACTAGCACAGGAAGGCAAAACAAGTATAACTTCAAAACTTTAAGCACAAAGAGATGAAACTTAATATTATTGCAACTCCTACAAGCATGTATTCCTCTCTAATAATAATTTACAGTAGCATCATGGATAGCAACTTTGTTCTCATACTCAATTGGAACCTCTTCCTAAATAGTGGAGTCATTACTAGCTAAAGTTGACACTCTTCCAAATCCACTTTCATAAATATCACACTAAGATTCAACATCCTCCACAATAGTGGGATCATTAATTCCTAAAGTTGACACTCTTCCAAACCCACTTTAAATGATAGTATTATTCATACTCCAAAAGTTATAAGTGATGCTCATGGAGCATTCTACAACTGACCAATATCCAAGCTCAAAATTTATAAGTGAAGCACATGAAGCATTCTATAAAACCATACTCAAAAGATTTAAGTGAAGCACAAAGAGTAATTCTATAAGATCATACTTAAAATATTTAAGTGAAGCACATGAAGTATTCTATAAATAAATGAAGGGCTATCTCATGCTAGCATGGTTCTTGAAGAAAAAGAAAAACACAAAGGACACAAATCATGTGAACAAAACAAAAACCGAGGTATACCGATATTTGTTGAAGAAGAAAGATGGGATGCCAACCGGGGCATCCCCAAGCTTAAATGCTTGAGTATACTTTGAAATATTTACTTGGGGTGCCTTGGGCATCCCCAAGCTTGAACTCTTGCCTCTCTTTATTCTTCTCATGATGATAGCTCCACGACCTTCGGACACTTCATCCACACAAAATTTCAACAAAAACTTGTGAGATCCGTTAGTGTAATAAAGCAAATCACTACCTTTAGGTACTATAATGAACTCATTATTTATTTGTATTCATTTTAAATCTACTGTATTCCAACATTTCTATGGTTCATACCCTCCGATACTACTCATAGATTCATCGAAATAAGCAAACAACACACGCAAAACAGAATCTGTTAAAAACAGAACAGTCTGTAGTAATCTGGAAGTTTGCCAAACTTCTGTAACTCCTAAAACTATAAAATAAATTTGACAATTTGAACAATTTTCACAGAAGTAATGTGAAAAAATAATCAGAACCATTTGACTTTCCAGTTAAAAATTTAAATTCATGCACGACAGCCAAAGTTTCTGTTTTTATTCTCCACAAAGCAAACAAGCAATCTAATCATCCTAAAACCAAGCTTGGCACATTATTTTTATAATACAATGAATATATACAAGGGGATAATTATTTACAGAGAAACTTCCATGAAAAATTCTACATTGTTTCCGTGAGCATGAGCACAAGTGCTCAAGGTCGACCCTCACTTCTTCAATACAAAACCTTCCAATCACTTCTCTTTTTGAAAAACTTTTTAGGCATGAGAGGCAAGTAATATTTTTTTTTTGTATTTTCATTTTTAATTTTTTTTGTATCTTTCACCCACAACTAAACAGAAATAAAAAGGAAAAAACAAAATTTACTTAGTGAAGAAAGCAAACAAGCACACACGAGAATATCAACCCCACGCTATTGCTCCCCGGCAACGGCGCCAGAAAAGAGCCCCAAGTGCAAGGAATCATCATAGCACTTTCCAAAGATGCAAGTGATAAGTATGGAGTGTCGAACCCACAAGGAGCTAAAGGTAAGATCAATATTCTCTCAAGCCCTATCTGCCACTGATACGACTCTACGTGCACCGAACGTTTGCTTGCAACTAGCAGCGAGAAATAAAACTACATTGTGGGTAAAGAGAGGATAACTTTGCATGAAATCGGAGAGCTAAAACATAAAAGTAGGTGTTGTTATCATAAATTTAGAATATATTACTAAGTATTATAAATAGCAATTGTGGAATAATGGTGGATCGGTGTGCGGAATTGTCCTAGGCAATTGTTAACAAGACCGATAATCACTATTGCAGTTTCATATGAGGGAGAGGCATAAGCTAACATACTTTCTCTACTTGGATCACATGCACTTATGATTGGAACTCTAGCAAGCATCCGCAACTACTAAAGATCATTAAGGTAAAACCCAGCCATAGCATTAAAGCATCAAGTCCTCTTTATTCCCATACGCAACAATCCCTCTTACTCGGGTTTGTGCTTCTGTTCACTCACCAACCCACTATAAGCGAATCATGAACGTATTGCAACACCCTACAGCAGGAATGCCTCACGCTTGCGCGACACGGGGGGCACCATAGGACAGCACCAAAGTAAAACATACAACTCATACCAATCTAGATCATCAAGCAACCCAAAGCCAAAAGATATCTACTCAAAACATCATAGGATGGCAACACATAATTGGATCATAATATGTGGCATAAAGCACCATGTTCAAGTAGGGGATTACAGCTGGGTGTGGGAGAGTGGACCGTGTAAAAGAGATGACGATGATGATGATGATGGTGATGTTGATGAAGACGATCACCGCGGCGATGATTCCCCTCCCGATGGACTCCGGCACCACTGGAAGAGAGGAGGAGAGGTTCTTCCCCTTGTGCTTCTTCCTCCATGGCCTCCACCTTCTGGTCCTTGGCCTTCATGGTGATGAAGACCCCTCCGGGATACTCCTCCATGGCCTCCGGTGATGATGGCCCCCTCCGGCAGGGTGCTGGAGAGGGGCCCGATTGGTTCTTCGTGGCTATAGAGGCTTGCGGCGGCGGAACTTCTGATCCAATCTCCGTTCTGGAAGTTTTAGGGTACGAGAGTACATATGGGTGCAGGGGGTACATCGGAGGAGTTACTGGGGCCCCACGAGACAGGGGGCGCGCCCTAAGGGGGGGCACCCCCCACCCTCGTGAGCACCTCCCGTATCTCCTGACATAGGGTCCAAGTCTATCTGGTGGATTTTCTTCCAAAAATAACTTCTCCAGTTGATTTCATTCCGTTTTGACTCCGTTTGATATTCCTTTTCTTCGAAACACTGAAATAGGCAAAAAACAGCAAATTTGGGCTGGGCCTCCGGTTAGTAGGTTAGTCCCAAAAATAATATAAAAGTGGATAATAAAGCCCAATATTGCCCGAAATAGTAGATAATATAGCATGGAGCAATCAAAAATTATAGATACGTTGGAGACTTATCACGACTCGCCGGTGTTTTCTTCCTTCTCATGCTGGCAGAAGAGAAGCATGTCCACGAGATAAGAATGAACCATATCCAGATTCCCGATGCGAGGGAAAAGAGTCTCACGGAAGACACGGTGAAGAATGTCCAGAAAGGCAGGCAGCTCATGCGTTCCTTCTTCGTCTCAGGGTTGATCTTCAGAGTGCAGTAGGGCCAGAGTGCTTTCTTGTGAGTGGAGGTGGTGTTGCGGTGTGGGAAAAATCCGACAGGAGACGGAAGCCCGTAATCTTCCACCCCAATCAACTCAATGAACGCCTTCCACTTGACAGAAAGCAACTTGCCATTGGTCATCCAAGTCAGTGTCCTGTCCTTATCAGTACCGAGATGAACCGTGGCATAGAATTGGGCCACAATATCAGCATCATAATCTTGGTTGAATTGCATGATACCAAGAATGTTCAGTTGAGTGCACATCTGAAGAGCTTCACCAAAGTATTCAGGATCCTTCTCCATATGGTCGGTGTCGATGGAGTGCATGTTAACATAGAGGTTCTTCTTGGCCTTGAGCACATCGAAGAATATGGCGAACTAAAACATGTTCCAGAACGGACGGTTGACCAAAGTGGGATCTTGGTCTGCCTCATAGGGGTTGCGGCGACGCCTTGCCCAGAACTCCTTGGCTTGCATTTCCGGCACGGTTTTGCCAGATTGCTTCAGCTTGACAGCAGACTTCTTCTTGAGTTGAGGTGAAGGTGGAGCACTTGAGGAACCTCCTGCAGACTCAGTTGTGCGGTAACGCTTTGACGTGGCACGACTGGGGTTGATACGCCGAGCCTGGTGCTCAAGATGTTCATCACCTGGAACCACACACAAGAACATACAAAACAACCAGAAAGAACGTGCATAAGCCACCAAACACAACAAAAGGATCACTGAGTGGTAAGAGTATGATGGAACTTGGTAGAGGGCGGTAGTACCGTGACCTATGAGCGGCAGTACCGCTCTAGAGGGAGTGGTAGTACCGCTCGAGACGGGGAAACAACGGTTTCCTACTGTCGTGGTTAGATCCGGCACTACCGTCCTACCAAATTCAAAAATACTTCTACCAACCACTAATCCAAACTGCCTAGATGCCTTCTCCATCCTACTCAAGCCTAGATTTGGCCAAAAATCTAGAGATGCAACCACTATTGCCCCTAAGATGCTAGATTGGAAATCTAGACAAGAACAGAGAGGGAACGGGGGCAATACCGGCATCCATGGCAAGATGACAAGGTGGGGATCGACTCCACCGAAGGGAATGGAGAGGGACGCCCCGGAGAAGGAGATCCGCCGGAGCCCTCCCGTGGCACCAGTTGCTGGAGAGACGAGATGGAGCGAGGGGGCGAGCGAATGGGTATGGGGAAGGGAAACCTCCCCCTGCCCACGACATAAACCCCCGACCCCGCCCCGCAGCGGTAGTACCGCGCTGGTGGGCGGTAGTACCGCTTAAAGCAGTAGTACCGCGCACCACCAGCGGTAGTACCGCCCAGCAACAAAAAGGCACTAGGCAGAACGGCTAAGCTCAAAAAGAAACGGAGAAACACAACCAAGAAGGAGGAAAGACGAACACGGCCACAAACACACTAACAAAGGGCCAAAACACACCTCTTCAAAAGAGGGCGGTGGCCGAGGCCACCTATGTTTGAGTCAAGAGGTATGGCATCGCGAAGATTTTAACCTTGGACCCATGACCAAAACTGGTCCTTGAAGCACAAGTACCATCAAAAATGGTTAAAGTGAAAGACTAGATCAATTTATGCATAATGGGGGGAGGGAGAGTCCATTGAGAGAACAACACTCCCCCTATGTCCATGCCTACATCTAAACTAGACAACAAGTTGAGTGAGGTGGGGTGTGCAAGGGTTCAAGTCACATTGCTCGAATCAATGATATTTAGCTCATGCCTTAACTCACGAAATCTTGCTTCATCCAAGGGCTTCGTGAAAATATCTGCAAGGTTATCATGAGTGTTGACATACTTGAGCTTGATCTCCCCTCGCCTAATGTGATCCCGAATGAAGTGATACCGAATCTCAATATGCTTCGTCTTGAAATGTTGCACCGGGTTGAGAGAAATCTTGATGGCACTTTCATTATCACACCAAAGAGGCACTTTGTCACAAATGACACCATATTCCTTTAAAGTTTGCCTCATCCATAAGAGTTGTGCACAACAACTACCGGCTGCCACATATTCCGCTTCGGTGGACGAGAGAGACACACAACTTTGCTTCTTGGAAGACCAACTCACCAAAGAGCACCCAAGAAATTGGCACCCTCCGGAAGTGGACTTCCTATCCACTTTGTCTCCCGCCCAATCGGAATCCGTAAATCCTTCAAGCTTGAAGATTGCTCCTCTTGGGTACCATAGGCCAAAGTTTGGGGTATGAGCCAAATATCGAAAGATTCGCTTGACCGCCACATAGTGGCTTTCCTTTGGTGCGGCTTGAAACCATGTACACATTCCCACACTAAACATGATATCCGGTCTAGATGCACACAAGTAAAGCAAGGATCCAATCATAGAGCGATATACCTTTTGATCCACCGCTTTACCATTGGGATCAATGTCAAGTTGGCACTTGGTAGGCATTGGAGTAGAAGCCGTCTTGACATCACTTAGCTTCAATCTCTTTAGCATGTCTTGAGTGTATTTGGCTTGGTTGATGAAGGTTCCTTATCTTCTTTGTTTGATATCAAAACCAAGGAAGAACTTCTACTCTCCCATCGAAGACATTTTGAACTTAGAGGTCATGAGAGCGGCAAATTCTTCCATTGAAAGCTTTGTTAGGGAAGCCAAAGATAATGTCATCAACATATAGTTGGCACACAAACAACTCCCCTTTGACCTTCTTAGTAAAAAGAGTGGGATCGATTTGCCCAACTTCAAATCCACGATATTGTAACAACTCGGTAAGGTGGTCATACCACGCACGTGGGGCTTGTTTAAGGCCATAGAGTGCCTTATCGAGTTGATACACATGATCCGGGAAGTAAGGATCCTCGAACCCGAGGGGTTGCTTGACATAAACCAACTCATTAATAGGACCATTAAGAAAAGCACTTTTCACATCCATTTGTTGTAACTTAAAGTTGTGATGGGATGCATAAGCAATCAACAAACGAATGGACTCAAGGCGAGCAACGGGAGCAAATGTTTCACCGTAGTCGATACCCTCGACTTGGGAGTAGCCTTGTGCTACCAATCTTGCCTTGTTGCGAATGATGTTCCCATGAGCGTCTTAATTGTTCTTGAAAATCCACTTGGTTCCAACGATGTTATGGTTCCTTGATGGCCGTGGCACCAATCTCCACACCTTGTTGTACTCGAAGTTGTTGAGTTCTTCATGCATGGCATTGAGCCAATCCAAATCTTCGAGCGCCTCATAGACCTTTTGGGGTTCAACACAAGAGACAAACGCGTGATGTTCACAATAGTTTGCTAATTGTCTATGAGTGATTACCCCCTTTCTTAGGCTTCCAACCACATTCTCCATGAGAAGCCCTTTGGTGGTGAGCTTGGAAGCAATCTTCGCGGCACGACGCTCTAATTCCTCCTCGGATGTGGAAGGAGGAGGATCAACTTGAGTATCTTGAGCGCCGTCTTGAGCTCATTCGAGATCTTGAGCTTTCTCTTGATCGTGAACTTGCTCAAGGGGGAGAACTTGACCTTGGGCATCATTTGGTGGTTCACCACCATCTTGAGGTTGATCTTGCCCTTGGTCTTGTTCATGAGGTTGAGGACCTTCACTTTGTTCTTCGGAAGCGTGTGGGTCTTGGGGAGGTGATGGCTCCACTTTAGTGGAGCATTGTCCTTCTCCTTCGGCCACAAGGGGTTCCTCAATGGGTAGAATATGACCAATACCCATTCTTCTTATGGCTTGGGGAGGAATTTCATCACCTATATCACAAATACCACTTTTCTCCACTTGGGAGCCGTTATTTTTGTCAAACTCCACGTTACACGTCTCCTCAATGAGTCTGGTGGACTTGTTGAGGACACGGTAAGCATGAGAGTTTGTAGCATAACCAACAAATAGGCCCTCATAAGCTCTAGCCTCAAATTTAGACAAACGAACACCTTTCTTGAGAATGAAACACTTACACCCGAACACCCAGAAGTACTTGAGATTGGGCTTGTTGCCTGTGAGAATTTCATAAGGAGTCTTGTTCAAGCCTTTGCGGAGATAGAGCCGATTTGATGCATGACACGCGGTGTTTATGGCTTTGGCCCAAAAGTTCTATGGAGACTTGAACTCCGCCATCATGGTCCTTGCTGCATCCATCAACGTCCGGTTCTTCCTCTCCGCAACACCATTTTGTTGAGGGGTGTATGGAGCGGTATATTGGTGTTTGATCCCCTCATCACTAAGGAACTCATCCAAGGTGTAGTTCTTGAACTCGGTGCCGTTGTCACTTCTTATTGTCAAGTTCTTTGCATCATGTTGTCGTTGAGCTTCATTTGCAAAGTTGATGACGGTTTGTTGAGTTTCACTCTTCCTCTTGAAGAAATATACCCACGTGTATCTTGAGTAATCATCCACAATCACCAAGCAATACTTTCTTCCCCCAAGACTATCAAAGGATGGAGGCCCAAAGAGGTCCATGTGAAGGAGCTCCAAGGGTCTCTTCGAATAGATGATAGTCGTGGGAGGGTGAGCCTTCTCATGAAGCTTTCCTTCGATACAAGCACTACAAGCACGATCTTTGGCAAAACTAACATTTGTTAGTCCACGGACATGGTCCCCCTCGAGAAGACTTTGCAAAGATCTCATATTGACGTGGGCTAAACGGCGATGCCAAAGCCATCCCACATCAACTTTAGCCATTAGGCATGTCGCGGTCTTAGTGGGTCGCTCCGAAAAGTTAATCACATAGAGACTGTTCTCGACATGCCCAACAAAGGCTACTTTAAGAGTCTTGCTCCACAAGAGGGCCACAGTATCAATGTCAAAGAAAGTGGCAAAACCCATGAGTGCAAATTGACGAACAGAAAGTAAATTGTACGCAAGGGACTCAACAAGCATGACTTTATCAATCGTTAGATCATGAGAAATGACAACCTTGCCAAGACCTAATACCTTAGAATGTGAGGCATCACCCCACTCGACATTGGTGGGCATAGATGGAATCTTTTGCACGTCCACCAACAAGTCCTTGCTCCCGGTCATATGATTTGTTGCTCCACTATCGAGCAACCATGATCCCCCACCGGAAGCAAATACCTACAAGAGATCAATGCTTGGTTTTAGGTACCCATTTTGTAGTGGGTCCTCTGATGTGAGTAACAAGGGTCTTAGGAACCCAAATAGACCACTCAATGTACTCATAAGAAGAACCAACAAATTTAGCATAAACATGTCCATCACTAGCACGGCACAACACATAAGAAGGTTTAAAGTCGCCGGCTTTGTTGAAGGAGGGGGAGGTGGTGTTGCCCTTTTTGACATCAACACCCTTCACATTGTTCTTCTTCTCCTTAGGAGCACCCTCTCCCTCTTTCACAAAGGTTTGCTTGAGAGGGGGAGGTCGTTTGGTCTTGTCGTTCTTCTTCTTGTTCTTGGACTTGGGTGCCAATCCAATTCCTTCCTTGGCCACAACTTCCTTTTGATTGCTCAAAAGGTTGTTGAGGTTCTTCTCACCTTGAATGCATGTAACAAGGCCTTTCTCAAGTTGATCCTTCAATTTGGCATTCTCTTCCACAAGATGCACATGCTCACAACACGGGTTAGCGGCATATGCATTATCAATTAATACCATATGAGGAAAGGTGGGCTTTTCCTTGGTTAGCTCAACTTGGAGTTGAGCATGAGACTCCTTGAGGTTTGCATGTGCACCCTTCAAGACCTTGTGGGCCTTGTCAAGTACATCAAACTCCTCCTTGAGTCTAGCATGATCAACCCCAAGTTTAGCCTTCTCGGAAGTTAGCACACGAGACACAACAAGAGCATGATCAAGATCTTTCTTTAACTTGGCAAACGATGCCCACGCTCTTCCTCAAGAGCATTGGAGAGATCTGATATCTCATCGGCATAGTCACGACTATGGCCTTCCATCTTAGAGATGGTTTCTTCGTGAGCCTCGATCATGTCATTGGCTTCACCAAGTTGTTCCAACAGAGCAACAAAGTGCTTCTTGGATTTGCCCTTGAGCTTATTCATAAAAGACTGAAATTAATTTACTTCTTCATTATACCCCTCACTTTCATCAATGCCATCCGTCAAAGTGGGATTAGTAATGATGGTGGTTTTGATGTTGGGGGTTACCTTGTTGGTGGCTTTAGCCATGAGGCACTTGGCGGTGATGTTCTCGTTGGGTGAATCGAAGAGAGACATCCGGGGAGATGTGGTAATGGAAACGGATGCCATGGCCATTGCTTCTCTATCTTCACCATCATCGTCATCCTCATGGTATTCTTCTTGAACCACCAACCCACGAGTAGTAGTCTTCTTGGTGAAGTTGTTCTTGTTGGGGAAGGACTTGGCTTTGTCTTTTCGGATGAACTTGCCACCATTGTCTTCCCGCTTCTCATAAGGACAATCCGCAACGAATGGCTCACATTGCCACAGTTGAAACAAGTCCTAACTCGTTGCTTGCCCTTCACGCCACTTGATTTGTTCTTGTTAAAGTAGGGTCTTGAATTCTTCTTGCTCCAAAATTGTCTTGAAGCAAGTGCCATGTGCTCATGATAATCATATTTCATATCTTCGGGGTTGCTCTCCTCATCCTCCTCTTCTTCCTCTTCTTCCACAATAACCTTGGCCTTCAAGGCAAGGTTGGGCTTCTTTGCCCTTTGAGAATGTCGCACCGCATTGTTAGCGGTCTTGTCCAAGATGCTCATTACAACGAACTCCTCCAACACTTCGCTTGAGGTCATGGAGTGGAAGTCCGGTCTTTGACAAATGACGGAGGACATGGCCTTGTTGTAGGGCATCATGGCCTTGAGGAACTTGCGCTTGACCCAATTGTCATCCATGTCCTTGCTCCCATGATCTCAGAGTGAGACAGCGAGTTTGGTCACTCTTCGAAAGAGCTCACGAGGTTCTTCATCTTCTTTCATTGCAAACTCATCGGCTTCATCTTGCACCACTTCATAGTTGGAGCGTTGAATGCTAGCACTTCCTCGATAGAGAGACACAACACATTGCCATGCGTCTTTGGCCATGGAATGGGGTCGAAGATGAGGGAGATCTTCGAGAAGGATCGCATCTTGGATGATGAAGAGAGCACTCTCATAGAATTGATTATCCACCACTTCTCTCGGGGTGAAGTTGCTTCGGTCATGTGGATAGAAACCTTCTTCAATGATTCTCCAAAGGTTAGTATTCACATGATTTAAATGACGCTTGAAGCGACACACCCAAGAATCAAAATCCTCATTTTTCACAATCTTAGGAGGAGGACCGACATGATTTAAATGAGTAGAGGGAATCGGTCCTCCATAAGTTGGAGGTTCCACATGGGCAAAGATGTCGGTGCCATTTCTACCACTAGTAGAAGGACCCTTCTCACTATTAGCTTCCCCCTTGTCGGAGTTAGCATCCGTCACCTTGTTAGCGGGATCACCCACTTTCAACGGTGAGGTACGTAGTTTAAGTCCTTCTAAGAATTTAGTAAACATGCTTTGAACCGTGGTTGTCATGGAGGTTTTCAATGTGTCCAACGCCACATTGAATTCCTCACGGGACACCGCGGTTTCCCCATTACCCGTAGACGAGATCGGATTCACACCGGAGTGCTCCTCCTCCCCACCGTCTATGGTGTCAACCATACTCTTCGGATGACAAAGTCCTTAATAAAGAGACGAGGCTCTGATACCAATTGAAAGGACGATATAGTTGACTAGAGGGGGGTGAATAGGCAACTAACAATTTTTAAACTTTCTTTACCAAATTAAACTTTACAACAAGATAGGTTGTCTAGATATGCAACTATGTGAGAAACCTATATGATGCAATCACAACTAGCACAGAAGCAAGCAAGGGATACAACACAAATAAGCTTGCACAAGTAAAGGCACGAGATAACCAAGAGTGGATCCGGTGGAGATGAGGATGTGTTACTGAAGTTCCTTCCTTTTAAAGGGAAGTACGTCTCCGTTAGAGCGGTGTGGAGGCACAATGCTCCCCAAGAAGCCACTAGGGCCATCGTATTCTCCTCACGCCCTCACACAATGCAAGATGTCGTGATTCCACTATTGGTGCCCTTGAAGGCGGCGACCGAACCTTTACAAACAAGGTTGGGGCTATCTCCACAACTTAATTGGAGGATCCCAACGACACCATGAAGCTTCACCACAATGGACTATGGCTCCGAGGTGACCTCAACCGTCTAGGGTGCTCAAACACCCAAGAGTAACAAGATCCGCTAGGGATTAGTGGGGGAATCAAATTTCTCTTGGTGGAAGTGTAGATCGGGGCCTTCTCAACCAATCCCGAGCAAATCAACAAGTTTGATTGGCTAGGGAGAGAGATCGGGCGAAAATGGAGCTTGGAG
>NC_041385.1:322858744-322973330 GCF_002162155.2 Triticum dicoccoides | reverse complement strand
GTTACCCCCCCCAAGCAGCCACGCACAGAGCGGTACTACCGCTTGGGCAGGGCGGTACTGCCGTTCCCTCCCAGCGGTACCGCCGTTCCCTCCCAGCGGTACTACCATTCTCTCCCAGCGGTACTGCTGCGCTCACGAGGGTAGCAGGGACCTGGGCCCAGAGCGGTACTACCGCGGGAGTACGGGCGGTACTACCACTTGGGGCGGTACTACCGCCACTACTGCTGCTACTAGTACCGCAAAACCCGACACGAAAAACAGGGGTCTCGAGTCGAGGCGGTAGTAGCCCGGAACCACAGCGGTACTACGGCCGAAGACAGCAAGCGGTACTACCGCTTGGGGAGCGGTACTACCGCTTTACGTGCTTCGGCGGTACTACCGCTGAGGACCGTGGTACTACCGCTGGGACAGGTCAAGGAAGGCAAGGAGAGGAAAGGTAGCTCCAATGAAGCGGAAAGGAATGACGGGTGTGATAAGGATGTGTACATGTTAATTCCACCCTATCCTTTCCAAAGCAGATCCCCTCTTGATTTTACGGTGACTCCTATGAAACTAGTCCACCAACAGAGAGACAAAAGAGCTACACCATCTTGACTAAAGCACCGAGGGGAAGGAATCGTCTCGTGCCCAAAGAATGAATCTCTGAAAAACTCAACGCACACGATTAGTCCGCAAATGCATTGTCATCAATCACCAAAACACCTTGGGGATAAATATGCCCTTACAAGGTGTTTCTTAGGGTTTTCAGAACAGCAAGTAATATCATATATTTCACACAAATTCCAAGTATAACATTGCAAACGATGAATTTGATCCTATAAAAGATTCCCTTTTTCATATATACGGTGTCACACATAACAGGCATGCTCATTTAAAGATTTGCCCTCAACTAAGCTAGTGGGGGTTTCAGCACGAGCACATAGGGATCGAAGATGATCCAAGTAAAAAGCTTCAGTAGTGTGATAGATTTTGAGTGGTTCTTCAACCATTGGTGTAGTAGGAACAACTAATTTTTTGGTATTTTGCGTTTCCTACCGATAATTAAAGATAGAAAACAACTAATAACAGCAAATAAAAATTACTTACTGATAAAGCAAACAAGCACACACGAGAATATTCACCCCACGCTATGACTCCCCGGCAACGACGCCAGAACAAGGTCTTGATAACCCGGGATAGTTGTAGCCTCTTTCAAGAAGTAAGAGTGTCGAACCCAACGAGGAGCTAAAGGTAGAACAAATACTCTCTCAAGTCCTATCGACCACTGATACGACTCTACGCATGCTTGATGTTCGTTTTACCTAGAACAAGTATGAAACTAGAAGTATTTTGTAGGTGTGATAGGATAGGTTTGGAAGATAATAAAGAACACGTAAATATAAACTAGGGGCTGTTTAGATAAAGATGCAATAAAGTAAATATAGGGAGTGTGGAAAAGTGGTGGTAGGAGTTGTGAAATTGTCCCTAAGCAATTGACTACGTTACTAGACCGGTAATCACTATTGCAATTCTATTTGAGGGAGAGGCATAAGCTAACATACTTTCTCTTCTTGGATCATATGCACTTATGATTGGAACTCTAGCAAGCATCCACAACTACTAAAGATCATTAAGGTAAAACCCAACCGTAGCATTAAAGTATCAAGTCCCCTTTATCCCATACGCAAATAACCTACTTACTCGGGTTTGTGCTTCTATCACTCACGCCACGCACCATAAGCAAATCATAAACATATTGCAAACCCTACAGCGGGAATAACTCACGCTTGCGCAACAAGGAGGGCACAATAGGACAACACCAATAATAAAACATGCAATTCAAACCAATCATAGCAATTCATCAATCACCGATAGGACAACGCAAATCTACTCAGACATCATAGAATGGCAACACAACATTGGATAATAATATGAAGAATAAAGCCCCATGTTCAAGTAGAGGGTACAGCGGGATGCGGGAGAATGGACCGCTGGATATAGATGGGGGAAGGTGATGGAGATGTTGGTGAAGATGGCGGAGGTGTTGGTGAAGATCGTGGTGATGATGATGGCCCCCGACAGCGTTCCGGCGCCACTGGAATCAAGGGCGAGAGAGCCCCCCTTCTTCTTCTTCTTCCTTGACCTCCTCCCTAGATGGGAGAAGGGTTTCCCTCTGGTCCTTGGCTCCCATGGCGTGGGAGGGGCGAGAGCCCCTCCAAGATTGGATCTATCTCTCTGTTTCTATGTTCTGGGATTCTGCCCTGGCACCGTTTCTTTTATATCCGGAGATCTGTAACTCCGATTGGATTGAAACCTTCGCCCAGATCTTTTTCCAAAAATTAGCTTTCTTGCGGCCAAAGAAGGGCATCAACCACCTTACGAGGTGCCCATGAGGGTGGGCGGCGCGCCCACCTGGAGTGGGCGTGGGCCCCTGTCTCGTGGCCACCTCGGGCACCGTCTCACGTTGATTTTACTTCCCAAAAATCACAATTTTCCAACATAATTATCCGTCATTTTTATCCCGTTTAGACTCTGTTTGATATGGGGTTTCTGCAAAACATAAAATATGCAACAGAAAGGAACTGGCACTGGGCACTGGATCAATATGTTAGTCCCAAAAAATAGTATAAAAGGTTGCCAAAAGTATATGAAAGTTGTAGAATATTGGCATGGAACAATCAAAAATTATAGATACGACGGAGACGTATCAGACGACCATGTGGAGGGCTGGATGAACAGTAGACGGTGGAGGGGTGGTTGAATAGGATCCCGTGGAGAGGGGTGGTTGAACAGTAGCCAGTGGAGTAGCGCGCGGTGGAGGCTGGATGAACAGGAGCCCGTGGATGAACAGTCGTAGGTGGAGGCTGGAGGAGGTCGACGGTGGATGAACAGTAGCCCATGGAGGCTGGAGGAGGTCGGCGATGGAGATGAACAGTATCCCGTGGAGTCCCATTTTGTGGTACGCCACACGCCTCCCGATGAACAGGACCCTTGTTTTGACCGTAGCGCTCCAACACAAGTCCGTTTCATCCGTTTTGCGGTACGCCATACCCCTCCCGATCAACAGGACCCCGTTTCGACCATAGGAAGTCCAACACAAGTCCGTTTCCTCCATTTTGCAGTATGCCAGACCCCTCCCGATGAACAGGATCCCGTTTCGAACATGGCTGGTCAAACACAAGGCCGTTTCCCCCGTTCTGCAGTACGCCAGGCCTCGTTTCCATCGCATGTTCCGTCCAAGCCCTCCCGATGAATCGACGATGCATTTCATTCTGACCCAGCCGGTTGGCTCCCCATGAACACGATGACGACGCTATTTCTCCGTTCCAACCCAGCCATGTACACGAGCCCTGGCCGTACGTATGCACGAGTAGGCGTTCGAGACCCCGCCGTATGTACGTACGTGGCCGTATTTTCTTTCTTTCACACTGGTCGTTGTACGTACATGTACATGCTACGTGCGCGCCTCTACTACGACATGTGCGCGCCTCTACATCCACCAGTATGTACGTACACGTTCGCGACCAGAATGACAATGCTACATACGCTTCGACCAGGTGGGTATCGACTGTCAGGCACTTCCTTGTGTGCGAAGATGTAGCTGGTGGGTCCCAGCAGTCAGGGGGGAACATTTTTTCGCGAAATATAGTGGCCCATCCAGTGAGTCCCTGCTCTCAGGTGGAGGTATCATTATTTTCTGTGTAATAAGGAGGCACTTCCTTGCTGCGGCTGTGGACCCAGCTCTCAGCCTCTCCACGTACAGTCCACGTCTGATGGAAGTCGTTCCTTGACCATGTTGACCACGCCGTGCCGAGAGCACCAGGGCGGTGGATGACGGGGAGGCCTAGGAAGGGGACGACACGGAGTCGGGGAAGACGTGGTAGTGGATGCCCTCGCGGAGAGGAGTACGAGGGTTCACTGGTTCGGCTGCGGTGTGAGGCTGCCGTCGCCACAGAATCTGGCCAGCGGTGGGAATAGTAGGGGGCGGTGAGGCCTCCGCGGCAGCACAGCCGGCCACGCGAGATAGGAGCATGCGGCACGACCGGCGCTGCTTTGTGCCACTTGAGCACGAAGACCAGAGGTTGAAGAAGCACTACGGCCGTCGGATGGACATCGTACGGTCAATGGAGGTAGAATCGTTCATATTGACTAAGTTGACAAAGCCCTCTGTCCCCGTCAACTTAGTAGGCCCACAAGTCAGCCTCCCACCAAGGAGGGTCCTAGCTAGCAGGGGGTATTCATTTTTTTGTGCATAATAAGGAGGCACTTCCGGTGGGTCCGAGCTGACAGAGGGGGGAACGTTTTTTTTGTGAAATATGGTGGCCCGACCGGTGGGTCCCCGCTGTCAGGTGGAGGAATAATTATTTTGCGCGTAATAAGGAGGCACTTCCTTGCGGCCGCCATGGACCCAGCTGTCAGCCTCTCCACGTACAGTACTCTTCCGATGGAAGTCGTTCCTTGATCACGCTGACCACGCTGCGCTGAGAGCACCAGGGCGGTGGACGACGGCAAGGCCTATGAAGGGGACAACGCGGAGCTAGGGAAGACGCGGCAGTGGAAGCCCGCGCAGAGAGGAATACAAGGGTTCACTGGTTCGTCTATGGTGTGAGGCTGCCGTCGCCGCAGGGCCTTGCCAGCGTTGGGAATAGTAGGGGGCGGTGAGGCCTCCGCGGCAGCATAGCCAACCACGGGAGGCAGGAGCATGCGGCACGACCGGCGCTGCTTTGGGCGGCTGGAGCAAGAAGACCAGAGGTTGAAGAAGCACTACGGCCGTTGGATGGACATCTTACGGTCACTGGAGCTAGAATTGTTCATATTGACTAAGTTGACAAAGCCCTCCGTCCCCATCAACTTAGTAGGCCCACAAGTCAGCCTCCCACCAAGGAGAGTCCCAGCTAGCAGGGGGAGTATTAATTTTTCTGTGCGTAATAAGGAGGCACTTCTGGTGGGTCCGAGCTGAGAGAGGGGGAACATTTTTTTGCGAAATACGGTGGCCCGTCCAGTGGGTCCCAGAAGTCAGGGGGGAAGTGTTTTGTTCGCAAAATATGGTGGACCATCCGGTGGGTCCCTGCTGTCAGGTGGAGGAATAATTATTTTGCCATAATAAGGAGGCACTTCCTTGCGGCTGCCGTGGACCCAGCTGTCGGCCTCTCCACGTACAGTACTCTTCCGATGGAAGTTGGTCGTTGACCACATTGACCACGCCGCACCAAGAGCACCACGGCGGTGGACGTCGGCGAGGCCTAGGAAGGGGACGACGTAGAGCCGGGGAAGACGCGGCAGTGGATGCCCACGGGGAGAGGAATACGCGTCAACTTCTTTTTTTAGGGGATACGTCAACTTAGTAGGCTCACAAGTGTGTCGAAGAGAACTTATAGCACATTTCCGATTTGTAAGAATGTACAACCCATTTTTGAATTCTAATAGAATTTACTACAGCCCATTTATAGTTTGTCAAAAGTACAACCCATTTTCTAGCTAGGACAACGATTAATAATTTCAAACCACCATTCAAGACAGAATTCAATAAAATCTCCCACATTTTGATGGGATCCGAAATATTTTTATCCCGAAATTTCTAGTCAGATTAAATATAAGTTTGTATTACGTAAAAATCCAACGAAACATTGCATGCGCAACCATTAAAAATTAAGATTTTCAAAATCCATAAATAATATTTTAGAAACTAATTTCGTGTTTGGTGCATTTTTTGTAGTTACTGCCTAGTTTTTATAATTACATCCCATTTATTATTTTTTAAAGCCCATTTTCCTATTAAGCCTAATGCATCCCTCCTAGGAAATATTTGCAGCCCAGCGGGGCGGAGCGTAACAAGTTGGCCTTGCGTGGGTATTCCTCAAAAAAAGTATAGCTAGGCTAGCCATTTTCATCTTGAAAAAAAATTAATATCTGGGTTGGATATCTGGCCTGGGCTAGACGGGCCATAGCCCGCCCAGTTAATACCCTGCTCTCATCTGAACAACAACGGAAACATCGCCAAGAAAAGCTCTGCAGTGCTCACGCCTCAAAAACACAAGTACTGCTCGAGTTGCTTGGTCCTAGCTTTCGGCCGCACCTTGTGCAATTCTATCGTTTATATTAACTACATAGGTTGACAATGCTGTGGGACCGTGATGTCAGGAAACCAAGAGGAAGCAAAAAAAATATAGTTGTACATAATAAGGAGGCACTTGTGTACGTACGGCTATGGCCCTGGTGGGTCCCTACTGTCATCCAGTCAAAATAAAGTCATCTCCTGAATCCTCATGTTCGTTGACCATGTTAACAATGCTCGGCGCCACGGCGAGCGCAACAACTCGAAGGACGATGGAGAGGGCCTCGCGGGCCCTACGGATAATCTGATACAGCGCCCGCTGCTCATTCAGGAAGCCAGGATCATCGGACACCTATGAGCACATTCCAGAGACTGAGACAACATGAAATGGTAAGGCCGCGCTTGGGAGCTCTGGTTTATTTCACACCTGTATTAACATACAAGTGCAATTTACTCGTCATCGGAAACAACACGTAAAATATAGGCATAATGAAACCGAGGGCCCGAGGTCTGTAAGTAAAACCGGCGGGTTACGCGTGTAATTTGAGAGACAAGTGTATATTTTACTAGTCAAAATCGACCGACCAAGCGCTTCACCTGATACCATCGGCTTTTATTTACAAGCATCAGTTATACAAGCGGTTTTGGTTGGAAAACGACAATCCAATCACGGCCTAAGATGATGAGTTGGTCGGAAGATCGTATGGTTTCACGTCTAACCTACCTGACTTGTCGTATAGGCTATGAATGAAACATAAGACAATGAACTTCTTACGCACGGAAACAACAGAAGAGGATGATCTTCTTAACAAGGAAATCACTGGCATTATATCGACAGGCAAAACAATATGAAGCATTATTCTCAGCAGGCACGGTGAAGATCTCGTGATGCTGCATGCCACAACATTCCAAGCTCAACTTTCAATCAAACACAAGGCCTCGCATTACAAAGACAATATTCAGAACAAACTCTTAACACAGGAATATCTCAGCAGAGTAACTATTTACTTCTAAACTGAACACAGGAATAGGAAAAAATGATCGACGCTGCTCACAGCAAAGGGCGTCCCACTCAAAAATATCAAATGCATGTCTTCTGGCTAACGTCAATGAGCAAATTTTGACAAGGTTTTCCAATTCCAACATATTAAACTAACGTCTTCTTGCTAACATCAATGATTAAACTTTGACAAGCTATTCCCATTCAATATATGTAATGCCTATGACCATGGAGTCTTCTCGTGGCTTCTTGTACTTGTTTGGCCACTTTTTGCCTAGTGCACTCCACGTGTTGTAGAATTGTCGATGCTCTCTACATACTAGTCATGTCACCAGCGTCTACTAATACTCTGTAAAGCTTCTCGGTCATTCCTTCTGTAATGTAGCGCAAATAGTGACAGCTTCTTTCTGCAAAGTGGAACGACCAACTGGACCCAGTAATGCAGCAGTTTGCCTTGGACACATTGGCTCCTTTTGTGCAGTTCAACTAAAATCAAAGTTAGAATAAAATCGAGCTTTAATTTTGATATCCCTGTAAGCAACAATAGGTATAAGGGAAACAATTACTCAGAAATAAAGGTTGATGACTTGTACTCACAGAAGAAAAGCATCTACTGATCTACCTTATCTTAATGGGAAACAAAGCAGGAGAGCAACAATTCTCCATCAGTCTAATTCATTCATATTGATTGAGACATTATCTTAAGAATGCCTTGTTTCAACATGTATAAAGAATGACAAAGCATAAAAGTACCATTCCTAAAACAATGCGACTGATTCTTTTTAACAGAGACATTATCTTAACAATACCTCGGTTAAACATGTAGAAAGAACTACAAAGCAGGATAGTACCATTCCTAAAACAATGCGACTGATTCTTTTTAACAGAGGCAAAAAAGAAATCAATTACTGGCCAATAAAGGAGGATGAAACATGCGGCCACAAAAATGGTAATCCCGCCAATCCTAACAAGTGTTGCAGTATTGAACTAAGATTCAATAGTTAATTAATTCTGAGAGTGGCATTGCTTAATTTTACCAGCAGCATTAGATTAACAAAAAGCATAAACAGTTCCAGGGGAGAGTGGGCACAACAACAGCATGTGCTTCGATCTACTTATAAAGGGTGTGATGTAGAGTGTTGTCGTAACAAAGAAACAAGCATCATGTCTGGGTTGGAACAATTTTTTCTCACTTAATGGTGAAATACAATAGTTCAATAGCTTCAATTCAACATTTATCCAAAACAGTACCAATAAAAGTATCTCAAAGCACACTGCAGCATCATGTGGATGAAAGTTGGTACGGACCTTTCTTGACCAAGGTTTGAAATAGCTCGAGAGGAAGACTGGACACATATCCCAACACATATATGAAATATGGATCTCCTCTTGTGCAGTTCCACCAAAATTAAGCAAAGTTGCCGGTGTGACATTCAAGTTGAACTGCACAAAACACTCTTAAAACATAAGTGTTTCGCATAGCGAAGCAAAATGTCGCAATAGCAACAAGTTGAATAGATATCCCTGTTTAAACAGAAGAAAAAAAGGAATCAATTACTGGCTAATAAAGGAGGATGAAACATGTGGCCACAAAAATGGTAATCCCGCCAATCCCTCACAAGTGTTGCAGTTTTGAAATAAGATTCAATAGTTAATTCTGAGAGTGGCATTGCTTAATTTTTACCAGTGGCATTAGATTAACGAAAATCATAAACAGTTCCATGGGAGAGTGGGCGCACCAACAATATGTGCTTCCATCTACTTATAAAGGGGGTGATGCTGAATTTGTTGTAACAAAGCAACAACCATCATGTCTGGTTTGGTCCCATTTTTTGTTCACTACTTAATGGGAAAAGACAGCAATACAATAGCTTCAATTCAACATTTATTTAAATCAGTACCAAAACAAGTAGCACAACATCTCAAAGCATAGTGCACATCATGTGGATGAGACAAAGATTTGAAACAACTCGCCACGAAGACTGGAAACAAACCTCGATCTCCTTGTGTGCAGTTCCTTCAAAATTAAGCAACGTCACCGGTGTGACATTCAAGTTGAACTGCACAAAACAGTCATAAAACATAAGTAGCGAAGCAAAACGTTGCAATAGCAACAAGTTGAATAGATACCCCAGTTTTAACAGAGGCAAAAAAGGAAAAAATTACTTGCCGATGAAGGAGGATGAAACAAACGGCAACAAAAAGAAGCATCTAACTTATCTTGATGGAAATCAAAGTAGGATAGTAGCATTTCTAAAGCGGTTGCATTGATTCATATTAACAGAGACATTCTCTTAGAACAACATTCGTTAAAAAATGTAATTTACTTTTAACAGTGGCATTGCTTCAATTTTCCGGCGGCATTCATAGATTAACAACAGCAAAATAGTTGTATGGGACATGGGACATGGGACATGCCAGCACCATGTGCGTCCACACGTATAAATGGGTGATGCAGAGTATGTAGACAAGCAGCATATCTGCGTTGGTCCCATATTTGTTCTCTTCAACCTTTTTCCTATGTGAGGGCAGCAAATCTAGCCCTGTACAAACTACCCGACCCCTAGTTTCGGGTTACCCCCTTTTTTCCTTTTCGACCAACAAAGCGGTTGGATAGCCAGTCTACACTACTTTCCTTCCCTCCTTTCCTCATTGAACCATGTCCTAGATTCATGCTCCAGCCCACCGCACCCTTTTTTCCTCTTTGAACCAAGACCTAGATTTGACTACAGATCGAAGAAGATCCACATGCAGCTAGAGCAATGATGGTTTCAAAGAAACTTATACCTTAGGGTCGTCGGGATGTGGCAAGGCGTGTGCCGGGCGGCCAGATCTGCCCACACTACGTACGGTAGCAAGGAAGAAGGGGTCGGCGGCCCTCCCGCATAGGCGGTAGGTGAAAGAGAACAGCGCGGCCGGCAGTGGATTGCCTCCCTCGCCGAAGGCGATAGAGTGAACGCTGCACCTCCTCCCCTTCCCGGTGCGACGGGATCCGGACGCCTCCTTCACCAGCTGTGGGGGGGGGGAGAGAGAGATACAAGAGTCCAACGAAGTATTGTTTAGATCTGGTGAAGAGAGGGTGAGAGGCTGTGAATATAGCAAACCCTAGCAAATGAACGCTGAGCCTCCAGCGTGTATATATATATGTAGTGCGGCGAGAGTGTGGAGAGTGCAAACCCTAGCGAACAAGCGCTGAGGCTCCAGCTTATATATATACTACTGTAGTACGGACTGAGCTTCGGTGCCTTAACTGCACCTGCTTTTGGCTGTATGACAGGTGAGCCAGCCACATTTTGGGCCCACCTGTCATAAACCCAAATGAAGGTGCACTAAGTCAATGAAGTTGCGTCCATATAGTACTCGTGTATACGACTAATATATAGTGGAGTGGTTTTCTTATTCTCTCCATAACAATCAGTTTAAATTGTGTAAGTACGAAACGAAACTCTTTATTGAACGTATAGTGAAGAAAACTACTACTACTTACGATGAACTAACGATCCACGCGTCCTGGTCGCACTTCCTGTCCTTCGCATGCGGTACACTACCCTCCCTTAAGTGAACAACCACACATGCGCCAGATTATCGGGAACGTGTGAGAGTGTCTACAAATAAAGAATTTTAATTTCAATTATCGGAAAGGTTTGAGAGTATTACAAAGTTTGACTTCAGTCAAATCTAATATGCGGAGTAAATAAAAATGGAGGGCTACTACATCCATCCGGGTTTTTAGTCCACACCATTTTTTAAATCAAAGTTAATAGTTGGACAAATAAAATTACATGGGAGCTGGAGACAAAGTTGTCAGAAGGCTTAGAAATCAATACAAAACTTATGCTCTTAGTACCAATGTCGATCCTACTTTGAGGAAACATTTGGTTCATAGCCAATTGTGTGATAAAATTGGACCAACATGAAAGACGACTGTGTCTCCAAGGCAACCAAGGTGAACTGACGAAGGATATCATCTTTGTGCGTAACAAGCAAAGAGCACTGATGGAAGACAACTTGCTTTTCATTGAAAATTGATCAGCTTCACCAGCCAATGCAACCATGAGGCGCAACCATGGGCATCGATAGGTCATCATGGTGATGCATCTCCATTTGACATCAAGTTTGGGTGAGGCACCTATGAAGTTCGACAAATCCTCACTGTGGTCAGTTTCTTCTCAGTAATCAAGCTCGAGGAAGGAAGAACCACGTGGCAGATACAGTGAGGCGGAACAACAATGGCCATCCAATTTTGTGCAGTTCCACTAAAATTGAGGAAGACATGCCCGGGTATGGAGATACGCATCGTTGTTTCCAAAAATAAAAAAAAGGGATATAGTGTTGTTACTTTGTTTTACAAGATTAGCAACGACATCTCAATTGTCAATAAGAATTAAAGAAAAGTACACCAACGAACAGAAGCATCATGATTATCTTGATGGGAACTAAACCAGGATACCCGAGAAAAAAATCATTTCTTCATTTAACGAGTGATAGTATTAGATTAGCAGCAGCAATAGGAGCATATGGACAATGACTGCACAACCACCATGTACTTCTTGTCGAAACAACATGTATACCTCCACTGAGGCATAAATCAGGACAACTTTTCGAGTGGAATTTCCTCTATAATAGTAGGTGATGTTGGACCAGTCGACGAACCCTAGCTAGTATACATGGGGAGCTGGGGAGTAGTCGCATAGAAGAAAACCCGCACACAGCGACCTGGGGAGCTGGACCAATACAAGAAGTTATACCTCAGGTGGGCGATATGTCATTTAGGCGGGCGGGCGGGATCTGCGCACACGACGGCAGCAAACAAGGGCGCGGAGGACCTTCATCCACGCCAACGCCGACTCCGAGAGGACGGTGCGCATCGGCTTCCTCCATCACCGACGGAGACAACATAAACGCTGCACCTCCTCACCTCCTATAGCGGACGGGATTCAGTCGGATTTGTGACCACCGGTGAGGAGAGAGATATGGTGGACACGGTCATCTTGTTTTGATATGGAGAGGGTGAGAGAGCGACACGCGAGAAACTCTATCAAATAAGAGGCTATAATGGAGTAAAAAATCTCTCCATAGCAGTGGTTTTAAATAGAATACGCGCGTTCCGAGAAATAGAAACAAAAACTGGCAGACAATTTTTTAACGTACCAAGAAAGAAAACTCGATCAAAAACACGCCCCCGCTTCCAGGTCGTGAGAGTCATCGCGCACACTCACATAGACATAGACATGCATATCTGTGTTTACGTAAAATTCCATTTCCATCTCCATCTCCAATCATATGTGTCCAACTGGCACATTATTTACGTTGTTAATTATATACGCAGCAATATTAACGTACAACATCTCTTGTTTGTGGGCGTCTGGACCACTGCCACGGCCGGTCCTGACCCACCCGAACCCTCTTCATCAACCGCGCGTGCTTCCCGCCCGAAACGGTCAGTGCTGCATTCATGCCCGGCCAGAGCGGACGCGACCTCTCACTGGCACCGACACTGAAGCAGCGCGCCGGCCGAGAGAGCGTCGTCTGTGCCACTTCCTGGTGCACGCGACTGATCCGCATTCAAAGGTCATAGTAGGCGGCCACAACATGTATGTAAAAATTTCTTGGGAGTCCGTGCTACAGCTAGCTGTCCTCCCCCAACTCGTCAATCTCTTCCAGTAGTGCTAGTACTCCATGACGCGATCCATCGACAAGCAGGCAGGAAAGTTATCGTATAATTGGTTTGCGGTGAGTGGCATGCCGAGTGACAGTGTGGGGTCAAGCCGTAGAGGAGGGTGAGACACGAACACGATAGACCTGATTTAAACGTTGGTTTTGCTCGATGGCGCGATCCAACAAAACTAAACGTTGGTTTCTCTCCGTTTCAATTTTTTCTAAGGAAAAACGGAAACTTTTCACTCCATTTTCATTCCTATTCCAAGGTTGCCCCGTTACAACATTCCACCAAATACAAAGGAAAACTAACACGCATGCTGATGCATCTCAATGATTCACAGATCAGAGCCAATATTTACTTCACAACTAAAGACAAAAGTTGTGAGAGCGTGTACGAAAGAAAAACTACTGATGGGGTCACTACGACTTAAACCCTAAACCCTAAACATGATTTAATTTCCTGGCCAGGTAGAACCTGTCGAAGGAAAGACGGCTGGCACCCTTGGATCATACGATGCTTTTGTGCAGTTCCACTAAAATCGACCTGATCATCCCTGATGGCAAAGATATTGAAGAAGTGTGATTAGAATAATAGTACAAGCACTAGTTCATGAGACATAAACTCATCACAAGTAGAAGCCGGTAGAAGTAGAGAAAGATCGACATGGAGATGGAGCTACAGCAGTGGAGCAAGCCGGCTCCAAATGGAAGATGGACCACCTAGGACGTCGGGCTGTAGCTAGAAGGGCGGTTGGGACGCGGCATCAGCCCATACCGCGGTGACCCCCGATTGGGATGCACCGACTGTAGGTTTTCTCCCTCGCCGATGTCGACCACGTCTACGCAGAACATTGTTCCCTTCCCCCAGCTGTGGGATTGGGCCAGATATGTGACCAGCGGTGTGGCAACCGTCATTCTATGGTTCTGAAGAGAGCAACCTAAGCAAGCAGGCTTGCAGCTTAGGCAACTGCTAGTGTATATATAGTGGTTGTATTTTTCCCTCCATATCAACCATTTTATATTGCGTACGTGTCATTAAAGAGTGAAATGATGGTTGCTTCTTCCGACTAACTTACTGTGTGATTTGACTGCTCCGTAGTGGCCCCTACACGTACTCCCCCTACGTGTATGCAACAGTCACACGTACACATGGACGAAAAAACGCGCGCGACGCCCTAATGCATGCATGTTCGAGCACATGACTGAACACACACGGTCACGCTCAAGTGCTCAACCTACACGTGCATGCACACACACACTCAGTCGGGGTGAGCTAGTGACCGTATAAACACCGGAAAATATATATATTGAGTGCAATGAGCATATTATGAAGTCCACTTACCGTATTTTTACAAATATATAGTGACAGACAGTGTATTTATCTCATTTGAAATTAAGCCATATTAACCGGAGAGGAGGCAGTATGGACTAGCATTACTTTGATGTGTCCCGTCAACTTGCCGAACAAGGAGAAGGTTGCAGGACGGGAGAAACTTGCGCGCGGTGGCTCGTGGGACAAGGAGAAACTTTTGACTAATGCAAGCTCTTCCTCGCTCAGGCGGTGGACGTGCAACAGTTAATTCAATGTCAGATTGCCAGAAGCGTACACTATACTAGTACTATTATTGTACGACTTCCTGAATAGGCAAACAGCAAAGCGCAAAGTTTACTAGTAGTACTAGTACTACTACTATAGTCTATAGAGGTATGTACTATACTAGTACTAGGAACCGGATGGAGGAGCGTCTGCACTCTTATTATAATTTTAAAATGTGATATAGCAATCTTCAACACATTTGGTTCTCTTCAAGGGTTCTTGCAAGTGATAATGGAAGTTGATTGCATGGAACACTCGCTACAATTATTGCTTAACTCTGGCTCATATCCTGTTACAAATAGGAGCGCTCGGTAATATTTCCTCTTTTTTTGTTATTCAGCATGTAAACAGGTCAGCAAACCTTGCGGCGCATCTTTGTGCGAACCGTGCTTGCTGCACTTTGTATGTGGCCGAGAGCTCGCTCGATGAAACACCTCGCTTCCTACTTCTTTTTTTGTGGGGTACCTCGCTTCCTAGTGACCAGTGTCTTGGCTGATCGTCCTAAGAATGCTTATATATGAATAAAGCTCTCTCATTTACCTGCGAAAAATATTAGCCGTATTAACCGGAAAGGAGGGAGTATGGACTAGCACTACATTTTGGTGTGTCCCGTCAACTCGCAGAATGAGGAGAAGCTTGCAGGACAAGTTGAAGCTCACTTACGCCTTTTGACTAATGCAACCTACCCTTGGTGGACATGCATTAGTCCATTCGGTGTCACATTGTCAGAGGCATACACTATAGTACCCAACATGCGGAGTACCATCATTGTTCGACTTCACGAAGAGGCGAAGAGACAAGCGCAAGGTTTAGTAGTACGAGTAGTACTACTACTAGAACCACGTGGTGGAGCATCTGTACTCTTATTTTTTAATCTCTGATAAAGTACACGTTTATTCCGGAGAAGGGTGGAAAATGGCAGCCCAACATGTAATGATGATATCGATCAACCAACCATACTCGAATATATCTTGGCCATTTTGCCGTCAATTGAGATCGGTTTTCTCACACTCATGTCCCACATGTCAGTGATATGCCAAGACGAGGTGCTTTGACCGACTGGCCATACGCGTACTTGGTTTTGCACCTTCATATACTACTCCTCCCTCCATCACAGTTTACAGGGCACGCTTCATTATGATGCATTTCTCTCAATGCATTTCCACCACTAGAGAGACTTTAGACGTGTTTGTTTTAATGCTCAATTAATTAGGGCATGGTAACCACAATCAAGTCCACAATTTTCTCTCGATGTACTACTATGGAGTGGAGTAAGTGCATGCACGTGTGTACCCGGGGTGGAAGCACTGCATGCATGTGTGTATGCATTATTTCCTCTAGTAATAGACATCGCGCTATAACTACCAATGCTATTTTTCAGGCCGATCGCTAGTGGCCTTGGTCCCACAGATTTTTTCTTTTTTCTAAAGCACGCTCTATAAACAGTGACGGATGGAGTAGTATGAGCGGATTCAAAGAAGAGCATATTGATGGTTGCTTCTTACGAGCAACTTACAGTGGGAAAGGTGGGGCTTATGATTTTACTTCTCATTACTCACTATTAATGCGGTGCAATGACCGCGCTGAGTCTCCCATGTGGTTGTGCACTACCCCCTCGGTTCTTAAATACACTCTGGAGTATTTGTGTTTCTAGAGATTTCAACTAGTGACTACTCAAATATTTGTCTTTTTAGAGATTCGAATGGACTACTACATATGGATGTATATAGACATATTTTAGAGTGTAGACTCACTCATTTTGCTCTGTATATAGTCACTTGTTGAAATCTCTAGAAAGACAAATAGAGTATTTAGGAACGGAGGGAGTACACATACGAAGCAAAATGAGTGAATCTACACTCTAAAATATGCCCATTTAAAATTTGTAAAAAGAAAAATATTTAGGAACGAAGGAGTATAGTTTTGTGCATGGCACATGGACCTAGATGCTGAAGAGGCTTCTGGCAATGATATCAAGCTTCCAGCATTTGTTTACATAATTGACGTACTATACAAATAATTTTCCAGCGACATGAAATTGTACAATGGTGTGAGCTTTCAGCCTTTGTTTCGTGTGTCTTGCCATCGATGCTCTTTCGAAAACAATAAAAAACTAACTTCCTTGCTAATGCATCTCAATTATTAGCAGATCAGAGCTAATATTTACATCACAACTAAAAACAAAGTTGTGAGAAGGTGTTAAATTAAAATTGATCCATGCTTTCATTGGCAGCAACGTCCACCCAGCTCTGTCTAAATCAACAAGGCATGTTGGGAAAAAAAGTAGCTATCTGGAGCATGCAACATTCTGATCATTTTGTGCAGTTCCACTAAAATAGAGCTGAGTGTCCCTGTTCCAAAGATATTAAGTGTGATTACGATAATAGGGGACTACTGATGAAACAATAAACACACAGATAGAAGCCTGTCACTTTTGCAGTCTCTCTTAAGACTAACTAGTTGGAGAAGATTAGGCTCGGAGTTGGATGAGGAGGATAGAGCAAAATCAATCTCCCTTTGTGCAGTCTCACTGAAATGTAGAGACGTTGCCCGTGTGACATTTTAGTACAACTGCACAAAAAACTCTTAAGAAAAAAGTGATTTGTGTAGTTCACCAAAAGGTCACAATAGCAACGAGGTGAAATGGATAGCCTTGTTTGCAAAAAAGAGGTAGAAAGGAAACAATTACTGGCCAATAACAGTTGATGACACATGCGACGACTAAAAAGAAGCATATTCCTTGTCCTAAGGGAAGATAACAAGATGGTTGTGTTTGTCTAAAACGGTGTGAGGACGAGATTGCAATATGGAAAGTATGCCAGATGAGCTACGTTTTGGGCAAAGAACTATGGAAGATCCACATGCAGCGACGTGGGAAGATGGGCAGTGGAGCAAGGCCGGAGGGGATACCTGGAGGTCGTCGGGATGTAACTAGGTGAGCGGCAGCAGGTGGAATCTGCCCATACTGCGGCAGCGAGCAGGTGGCGTAGCCCCTACCACCCCAGAGCTTGGTCAGAGAGAACAACGTGTACCGAAGATCGAGACGTGCTGTCACGGTGCCGTGAAACGGAGAGACGATGCACTTCCTCCCTTTCCCCCGGCGGACAAGATGCGGCCGGATCAGTGACCAACGGTGAGAGAGAGAGAGGCCACCGCAGCCTTGTGTGAGATACTCTGAAGAGAGACAAACCAGGCAAGCAGGCTCCATTGTATATAGTGGAGCGGACTACCATTTTCTCCATAAAAATCATTTTATATTCTGTGTACGTGCCATTGAGTGTTATAACTTTATTTAAAAATAACGCGCCAACACGTCAAGTCGAACTTTGTTTCGTGCACGCGTGGTACCACGACCTCCCTAGGTAAACAACCGCTACAAGCGTTCAACTTAGCACATGGACTGCCATTTCGTAAAGAAATGAGCTCCACCGTGTACCCACGCGGGTGTGGCTAGGCACGAAGGGTGAGTACGTGCACGGTGCACCTATTCTCTTCTTGTATACGTACACCACCTATGTGGGGTTGTGTGAGAGAGATACAAACCTAAAGAGACATAGTGTGTGTGTTCAAGAGAGTTTTTTTGGGGGGGGGGGTCAATAAAAAAATGTAACATATGCAATGTGTGTGAAATAGAGTCCTGGATATATCATATATATAGAGGGGGCGATCCACGAGAAGGGATTGGAGGTATCATCGGCTTGAGGTGTCCATAGAATCGAAGAGAGGGATGATGTGTGTGTGTGTGCACGTGCGATCGATAAAGAGTGCCATCGAATTGGTGTGTTCCCGCGTCAAAGATATAGAGTGGCTGGCCTACTGGAACGTGAGAGGGGACATGTGCAGTTTGTCTCTGTGGCATGGATACCTACCTACAGCGATCGACTATCGTGTGTGGTGGGGCGAGAGGGAAACCTAAGTAACTATAGAGGTACAAGGGTTGTTATATGTGTGGAGGAGGAGAGAGGCCTACCTCATGTATTAAGGAGATCAATCTACCTCATGTATTAAGGGAGATCGATCGGCATCCACGCATATGTGTAGGAGAGGAATAAGGTTGGGAGAGAGACAAAGCTAGAGTGTTGGAGGGGGTGGTAGTGGAGTTGCTTCTAACAAATGGTGGGATAGGCTTGCTAGACAAACGGAGGGCACGCCCGCAATATCAATAAGAGAGGAGATGGATGTTTGTCTATGCACGTGCATGTGAGAGACGGGTCAGGAGGCATGCACGAATGATGAGGGAGGACGATATGGCTGTGGTAAGCAGACGTAACTACATAGAAAGCTCAGTCACCCTTTGTTAGAGAAAGGAGAGACATAACTTGTGAGGTACGTCGATCGATGGGGGGGATAGTTAAAGTCGATCTAGGTATATGTTGGGAGATCGATTGGTATACATGCATGTGTGTTTTAGAAGCAAATGAGGCACGGGGAGAAGGATAGAGAGAGAGGGATGCATCTAGGAGGTGGTATGAGAGGCATAATATATCGAGGGGGAAGGAGTGTGCGAGTACGAGATCGATGAAGAGAGTGCTGGGAGTGAGGCATGGACGGTGATCAGAGAAGAGGGTAAGCTTGTGTTTGTGCTAGGCACACCTGGCTAGAGAGGCATATCGATACATGTGTGCCGTAAAGAAGGAGTTGGGGGGCCTACACACACCATGGGTGAATGACCTAAAGTGGAAAGACGAATTTGCGCGATGGAGCTAGAGAATGCTGAGGGAGGGTGAGAGGGATGCGGGCGTGTGCATGCACGAGAGAAAGTTAGCGCTAGCTACAAAGTTAAGAGGATTGTGTGGGTGTAAAAGACGAATAGAGATCGTACTTCACTACAAAAAGCGAATTCAGATATTTGTATAATTTATCAGTGTTTTAAACCGACGCATGTGTGAATATATATAACGGTGATACACATGGTGTGGTTATGAACATGTTATACTACATATAATATATTTTATCTCTACTCTTATAAAAAACGGAGTTGTTGATGATGGTGTGCCTGCCATCCTGCAATATAGGCCATCCGATTTATACCTGGCGGATAGGAAGGAAACTATGGCAATTTTGAAAAAAGATACCCACATCCCTCTCCATATTTGCAAATTAGGCCCCTTCATCATGTTGATGTTCTGTGGAACGCATGGGCATCTTGCTAGTACTACGTATAATACATAGAACATTGATTATAATTTGGGCTAATGTGTGGCTTTTGCAGCTCATGTCTAAATACTTGTCATAATGTATGGGGCGGGGCACTATACTTTGTGTGATAAACACGGTGTACGTATGGAACATGGTTTAGATTATGAATATATAGTTAGTACATCAAATGTACTATTATTTGGAATCAACATCAAGTGTATTCAAAAAATAGAATTCGAGTTCATGTAGTACACATAGTTCATATCTATCTCTATAGTAATCATGTGGTGTGTTATTAAGGTAATACATGAATGATGGTTGAAGTTGGCAACAATCATGATTGTAGGTTCTTATTGAAATAGAGAAACAAATTCAAATTTAGCTCGAATTGCAACGGTACTATAGACATTTGGAATGCACTAAAATGTTGGTATGAGTAGGTTACATGCATTATACACCAAGCGAAAAAATTTAATTGGGCATAACATGGATTCATACTCCCTCCTTCCATCTATATAGGGCGTAATGAGTTTTTAAGACCGCCTTTGACTATTGACAAGATTAATAGTACATGACATGCACAATGTGAAAATTATATCATTGAAAGAACCTTTCACAGACGAATTTAATGGTGTGCTTTGTGTAAGTTGCATGTCATATATTATTGCTCTAATATTTGGTCAGAGTTAGCATCGAAAAACGCATTAGGCCCTATATAGATGGAAGGGGGGAGTAGCTTTGAATAGCATTTGTATTGTAAAACGAGGCAAGACTCTCTCTTTGTGTGGTGTGAATAGTTTTATTTTTTTTGTTTTCTTTTTGGTTGAGGGAAGTGCGAATTGATTTGGTACGTACAAGTACAATATTACTACATGTTAGGCTTGTCGCTAAAATTCAACCTGCGCCTTGTAATATCCCGAAAATTCAGATATCGTGCTCCCAAAACTGGCGCCTTCACAACCCGCGCCTTGCTATTCCAAAATTACAACGCGCGCGAAAACTCCTCCAGCTGCCAAATCCTGACACGTGAAATCCCCCTTTTAACCCTGAGACGAAAGGGCCACTAGTTCAAATCAGTGGGGGTACTTTTCGCCATTCAAAATCCAAGGCCGCCATAACCTCTCTGCTCCAGCCGTGAAACCCCACCCTCCTCCATCCGCCACCTCACTGCTGTCCAGCCGAAGCTTCTTCCCCGATGACGTCGTCCACCGAAATAGCTCGACGTCCCTCATCCACCTCCTCGGATGAGGATCCGACGTCCATCTCATCGTCCCGCCGGTTCAGCCGCCCTGTCCTCCACCTCCAAGGAGCTGCTTCGATAATCGTCTCGTCTATCGCGGCTGCTCCATCCCCATAGCGCCGCCTTAACCTGCTCCACCGGAACCGCAACATCCTGACTGACTCCTCGGACGAAGTCGAGGCCTACTCTGCGCCACCAAAGAGGTTGTACACTCATCGCATCGCACCTTCTCCTTAACTCGACCTCCCGGCACCGACGGTGCTCCATCCTGCAACCCCATGGAGCAGCTACCTTGAAGCCGGCGCCGCGGGCGACATCTCCACTTTGGCTCTCCCCTAGTGCGAGGCCCCTTCGGCGGCGGTGTCCATACCAGCCGGATCTGCTGCTACTGCTTCGGCTCTCGCTTAGTCGCTCGCACTGCTGCTGCTGCTCTGGCTCTCGCTCGATTCCTCACTTGCCCAGCTGCTACTGCTCCGGCTCTCCCCCTCACTCGTGCAGCTGCTCTGCTCCGATTTAGCTCCACTTTAGTTGACTGAATCGACTTTTGGGTCAGTTGGTTTTCAGGGCGGCCTCGCCGGAGTTCAGGAGAACCATCCGCAGCGGGGACGGGGGCTCGCCGGAGAGGTACCCCACTATCTATCTTAGGGTTCAGGGTGGGGGGGTGGGGGCCTAGAGGGCTGGCCAAGGCGGCGGTGCACCGGCGGTGGGGAGTTGTTTCGGGGCGGCGAGGCGGCACTGGGGACAGCGGTTCCGCCGATGGTGGCTAGCGGCTCAGGGGGTGCAGGTTGAATATGAACTGGAGGCCCTCCCTAAACTACATGTCAAGTGCCTCTCTGCTACCGTTGCGTTCAGTTTCGACAGTAACATTCAGATTCCAGAGTAAATTTCAGTTTCGGCAGTTAAGTTCAGAGTCAACAGTGTTTAACTCATCTGTTGTAGTCAGGTGGTTTTTGGTGATGTAAATTTTACATCTATTTTACATCATCTATGGGACTCCAAGTCAAGTCCAAATTAATGTTCAAACTTGAGTTCTAAATTAGTTGTGGGGCACATATTGAGGAAGCAATGAATAGAATCTTTGTCTAATATCTGGTTCACCTAGGGTATGCCTATGTTGTTCATCTTGGGTGGGAAACATATAGTAAAGCAATCATCATCTGTCTTTTCATTAAATTAAAGCAATCAACAGCCTGCTATCATTTTTTTGGATCCATCCACTGGTTGTTACCATCACTCTAAATTTCTACATGCTCTCCTTACATAAACTCACCATATTTTTTTCGTATGCATGTCAGATATTGTACACAGTCATGCTGAACATGTAGAGAAAAATATAAGAGTTTTGTGCGGCAATACAATGTCATGCAGACATCGCTCCATGGTGGGTTGAATGGCAAACCCTCCCCTCCCTCTCTAGATTGTAATCCAGAGGAAGATATCTGTTCTGAGGCAGATTCAGACGCCGCTGACTACTCCTATTTACCCCCCAAGGTGTTTGCTCTACCTTACCATGATGATGTTAGTCATATCATGCATATGTTGCCTTGCAGTGCCTACTTTTGACATCATTTATGTCATCTGCTTAGTTTAGACATGTTATGTAATGCCACATGTTTAGTTTCTATATCATATATGGGTATTATGCTATCTCATGTCTTTTAGCCAGCCATAATATATGTGAAATGTGCGATGCCATCCTGTTTAACCATGCATCATATATTTGAATGATATCTTGCCCATCCTTTTCTTCATTACATTTCCATTTGTCAACAATGTTTGTACATTAAACTACTCTTCCTGTGAATCATCCATTTGGGTGGGAGATGGAAAAATCTGGAGTGAAAACAAGGCCTCCAGAGCAGACAGTGCTACCTGTCGAAGTAGATCTCTTGTTGGGTCCTGATAGCTCTTCACAGATGGATTCAGAGATAGATGACCAGTCCTATTCCCCCACCGATGTGTATTCTCTAACTTGGCACGGTTATACTTCTCATATCATGCATATGGTGTCTTGCATTGCATAGTTTAGACATCATGTACACAATATTCAACACCATGTTCTTAGTTCAGACATCATATCGAATGCCCTCTGTTTAGCATATAAATCACATATGTGAATTAAATGATGTGATCCTGATTACTTAGATAACATGTAGGTGAATTATGTTATGCGATCATGTTTAGTAATTCATCATATCTTTGAATTATGTTATGCTATCCATTTTACATAGACATCATATATGTGAAATTATGTCATGCTATCCATTTTAGTTAAACAATATACATGTCAACAATTTCATGCCCTCTTTTTTCCACACTATCTATTGCATCTGTCTCTCATACAATGTTTGTACATTCAGCTATGTTTCTTGTTTATCAGCCATTTGAATTGGAGCTGGTGATGCCAGTATCTAGCAGACTAAAAACATGGTCTTCAAATAAAACAGTGCTACCTCTTGGTGGAGATAGCACCCCGGTTGTACATGCACGAGAACCACCCCTACCACACATAACCCAAACTCTCGTAGATTGTGCCCCTACTGCGATGGACAGAGAACCAGCTTCACCCAATCTAACCCCAATCCCAGCAAATAGTAACCCAGTTCCTGTGGACACAGCACCATCTCCACCACAGAGCTCCCAAACAAGAGCAGTTAGTAAGGCAGCTCCAGTGCCCAAAGGGCCAGTACTACCACGGCGAACCCCAACTCCACCAGTTAGTACGCCTATTCCTATGGAGGAAGCACAACCAGCTAGTCATAGTTTAGCATCTATTGCATTTGATGTTGTTAAATCGTATATGCGTATCTTCCCATCTTGGAAATATTATACTGAAGATGAAGGAAAATGCTAGTTGCAGGTGTTTGTCCAGGAGTTATGTGTAAGTAATGTTATTCATGGCAATTACTTTGCTTTGTCCCATACATCCTACCTCCATGATGGTTATAATACAACAAATTTTCCCATTTTTCTCTATAGAGAAGGACCAATTTGGAAACTCAGGATGAGGTAACCTGTGCTAATACCTCTGCTATCTTCAAGAATGCTTGGTGGCAGTATCGGAATTACCTGAAGAAAATGTACTTCACCGGCAAAGAAACTCATCAAATTCCCTTATGTTCTCCTGAGACACATTTACTGGATGATGACTGGGAACGGCTTGTTCTGTATTGGTCCCGAACCAAGAATAATGTAAGGTCTATGAGCTCATTTTCTATTTTTAAGTACTATATTCTTGCGTCTTATTGTACACTGTTCATGTAGAACAAGTGCCTAAACCTAAAGAACAACTGTTCTAATTTAAGATTCCATTGCTATCATAGTTTTGCCACCGCCTTGCGCTTTACTGACCAAAGTGCATGCTTATGCGTAGTTATGCACAGATTAACCGTAGTTATGCACAATGTGTTTTGCCAACGCCTAGAGCCTAGGCGCGCTTAAGCGGTCGCTTAGGCGCTCCTTTTTTAACTATGATTGCTTTGCTCTTGTATCACTTTATTTACTCATACAAACTTATTTTTAAATTGAAGGATCCAACAGAAACTCCAATGGCACAGCAGGTATGTTCATGCATGTTTCTTTAATAGGTTTGCTCTTATCAATAGCTCTGTTGATTTCAATTCCAATTGTGTATACAGTTGACTTCTCATATCATGCACATTACTAGCATCACAACAGAGCCAATAGTGTTGTTGTACATGTAGACCCATGGTACCCATCTGAAATCTTGTTGTGCCGTGTAGTTTCCCACGCTTTGTATTCCTTCACTTCTGCTTTGTCTTGAACTGATATGATTTGATCCGTGTCTCTATTTTGATTTGGCAAGACAATGCAGTGACCATAGGACATAGATATATGCTTGTTTGATGCTTTTATTTTGTACTAGTACTTCGCAATAGAATACTTGGTAGTTTAATCATGTCCACCTTACTATTTAACTGGTTCACCGAAATGAGTTTCATATACTAGTACATGGTAAACCAGTCATGTGTCTGCTTGTTTCTTCTTTTAGAATGCTGACAGAATATTGGGGAAGAGTGCCTTATTAAGCAATGGTAAAGGAAGTAATGCAGATAAGGTTCAGGATAGTGACACATCCTTGTTGGTCTCCAAGAAAGCTGATAAAATAGCTAAGCAAGACTATCTTGAATACAATGAGACAACCCCAAAGTCCTGTCTTGGTTTGGTGTTCGAGTTATTGGCCACTACCGCTTGCACAAGCTATTCAAACTCACTGTCTGAATCAGTTCGATTTCTTGAGTCTCAACTACAAGCTGAAAGACATCGATCAGCTGTGCTGCGACAAGAAGCGGAAGGACTGCGGAAGTCCCTGGAGCATTTAGATGCATACTTTTTGGTGCAATAGCAAGCGTTGGAGGATTTTAGCGCCAAACAGGACAAAGCTAATAAGCTTGCTAAGCTTATTGCCAGCATGGTGGATACCCAGGATAACGTTTCTTGAGCTCTTCTGAAGTTGTTTCGGTTATGCTCTTGTTTTGCTGCCGCGTTTATTTACACTGGTGGCCAATTTTGACGGCCAGTATATGTAATATGTTGCTTTGTTCCCTATATTTGCACTGGTGGCGAACTTTGATGCCCAGTGGATGTAATATGTGTAATAGTGGTAATAGGCTAGCGTTAATTGCTTGCTTATTTATTTCCTTATTGTCTTGTTTAGTTGTTTGCATGTAGTCATTGCAGTTCTTTTTCTTTGTTTTTCTAGTGGCCACAATAGCCTATTTTTGGTAACTAGGCCAAAATAATCATGGCAACAAATGGACTATTGTAACCATGGGCCTCCTGCGGGCCGTATGATCCATGGGTCTTCTACGGCCGTAGGATCCATTGGCCTTTTATATGGGCCGTAGGTTCCATGGGCCTTCTACCGGCCGTGCGATCCATGGGCCTTCTACCGGCCGTATGATCCATGGGCCTTCTACGGGTCGTAGGATCCATGGGACTTCTACGTGGCATATCATCATTTTGCCAATCATGGTCTGTACTATTCGTGGACCATAGCGGGCCGTTAGTAGGCCGTATTTGATAACTCTATGAAAACAGCCCAACGTTTTTTTACATGAATATGGCCCAACGTATTAACGGGCCGACTGTAACGATGGGCTGAATTTGGCCCACAAGCAGAAAATGACAGTAACGGCCCGTAAGTAACCGAATGCTGGAAATGAGCCCAAGAATAAATGGGCCCTGAGAAGGCCGAAAGATAACTTGGGCTGGAAACGGCCCAATGGAATAATGGGCCATTAATGGGTATAAAGTGATACACTATTCATTATGGGCCAGTTTCACCACGGACCGTTAATGGGCCAAGAGTTACAAAGGGCCTCATATGGGCCGAAAGACGTCATGGGCCATACATGGGCCAGAATTTAAAACGGGCTGGAATCATATTGGATGGCCCAGATGAAGCTACTGGGCCTAATTCGGAGATGTCGTAATGAGCCCTGGGTTAGCGGGCTGTAAATGGGCTATATGCGAACATGTCGTTAACACGCTTTCCGTGGGCCGGCCCGCCACCTTTTGACCAAGTCAAACGGGCCGGCCTTTTCCGGAATGGGCCTCTGTTGGAACGTGCCACGTGTCGACGTATCATAGGCGCCTTGGGTCCAATGAGTGGATGACATCTATCCCAACAGTGAGCCAACACGTGTTTCCTCCAGCCAATGATGATTTTACACGTGGAAAATCCCCATTGGTCGGGGCCATTAACGGGTTACCGGATCCAAAACCGGACCCGATAGCTTAACGGCGTTCCATTATGGTGGATGCCACGTGTCGGTCACCCTTGACGAAAGCACTTCTGTGACGCGCGATTTATCATCATGGAAGTGGACACTTCTGTGATGATAATTTTGGTAATGTCATGGAACACTTCTACGACAACACGGGTATGACTATCTTGATTCTGTCATAAAATCGTCATGGATGTACATGCATGACAATTAATGCGACCTACTATGACAAACACGTATCATCACGAAAGTGTATTTTTTTTGTAGTGGCACACTTATCCACCAACGTGTAAAGCTCCTTCACAGTCTTGGCCAACCGTACGTTCATCTTGGAACGAATCTTGCAGTTGCGCACATTGGACTGGAAGGCGGCTATCATAGCTGCCGGATGGATGTTCGGGATGTTCCTGTGGACTTTGCCGAATCTCTGCAAATACTTCCGGAGAGTTTCTCCTTCTTTCTTTTGGAGAAGCTGCAAATCCCTGGGTCATCCTGGTTCTTGATGGCCGCCAGTGAAGGCGCCAATGAACTCATGGCACAGGTCAGCCCATGATGGAATGGAGTTCTCTGGCAGGTGCAACAGCCAGGACCTCACATTGGACTTGAGAGCCAAAGGGAAATAGTTGGCGAACACCTTCTCATCTCTTCCCCCGGCAGCTTGAATAGCGATGGTGTACATGCTTAGAAACTCTGCTGGATTCAGCCTCCCATCATACTTCTCGGGTATCTTTGGCTTGAATGAGCGGACGGATGGCCAACGGACTTGCCGTAACTCACGAGTAAAGGCCGGGCACCCAACCTCGAAAGGTAGGCACCCACCAATATCAAGCGCAGGCTCGTCGACGTCAGGACCATCGCACCCGTTGGTCCGGCGGTGGTCGTGGCACCGTTGTTCAATGACAACACGTGTGTCTTCCCTTTGCCTGTCCTCTGGGGCTCGCCGCCGGTCAGGCCACACTCGAGGGTCAGAAGAGGCCATCGAGACGTTGTCAGGTTCTTGATTCTGTTGCGCTCGAGCCGGCTACCATTGTGGGGACTATACTGTGGGGGTGGCCCCTTCCGTATGACCAGCAGCATGAGCCGTCGTCATCGCTTTGGGAGGCCGTGGTGGGCGAGCTCGCTGCAAGCCCCAGCCTCGGCGAAACCGAGCAGACTCTAGATGGTGGAACGCCACTCGTCCATCTGCTCGGCCGCTGGCGGGAACCTTAGTAGTAGCTGAGCCCGCGCCATGGCCTCTGTAGCCGTACTCGACATGGGTGATGACGATGCAAATTGTCGGTCTACAAAAGTATGGGTACTTCTGTACCCCTTACTAGTGCATGGGCAGACGCAGCCATGGGTAGTCGCAGCCACACCTGCGTCAGGGCTTGGTGAGGCAGAGGAACGCAAAGTACTAAGAGTACCAAGATAGATACCCGAAGTGCAAGGAGTGGAGGGACAAGCTGGACCGCACCCGGCATGGGCCTTGCCGGGGCAACCTGCACAAACACCAGCAAATCCATCACCCTTGGGGCTGAGAGCTCTGACACCATCGACAACGTTAAGACCAAGATCTAGAGAGCACGTTCCTGATAGCATGCAGCACCACATGAAGATTGGCAGCCCAGGGATCCACGTGGGTCCAGAAGAAGAAGACCCCCGGCGAGACCCTTGCCCGGGACGACTCCAAGGCCCCCCGACAAGCCTTGCTGGGGACGATCACTGGGCCGCGGCCAGACCCACGCCCGGCAAGGTTTTGCCACCTCACCACCACTCCAATGCAACGATAGGCATGCCGACTAAGCAAGCGCCTGCGGGGCAGCATGCAGATCTACGTGGAACCTTACCATTGCACCAACCCAGCAGCTAGTTAGCCAGCGTGGCACTGCATGCCTTGTCGACCTGGACGCGCGTCAAGGCGAGGAGGGGCGGCAAAAGATGAGATGGCCTCCATTGTTGTCCCCAATAAAGCGAGAGGACACGTAGGCGGTGCATTAAATGCATTTGTCCTACGTTGACCGAGCGATAAGCTCGTACTGCTGTAGCTTACCAGCTCCAGTTTGCCACTATGGCAACCCCTTTTTCGTATAAAAGGAGGCCCAATGCACACGAAGAGAGGATTCAGACTTTTAGACCGAGCATGCATCGTAGCTAGTTCAAAAGCTCAAGAACACTCATAACCAGACAAGCAGGACTAGGGTATTACACATCTTTGCGGCCCGAACCTGGATAAAAATCCCCTGTGTGCTAATGGCTCGACCTGCTCTTCGTACAGCTAATCCCCCGCCGAACATAGGAGGGATCCTTGTGACCCCAGAGGTGATCGGTTTCCCCGACACAGATCGTACCATCGCTCGGCTCCTGACGATGCCAGCTATGATAGTACCATGTCCCCACTGTTGAGCGGTGGCCACCTGGATGGCATGGTGGTGTGGGGAAGGAGCTTGAGGGCCAGCAGCTCCATCGGGCGCAGTGACTTGGTCGATTCACCCCGGGGGAGGCGCACTCGCTGCGGTGGCTCCCGTGACGGGGGTTGCAGTAGGGCAGTGATTCGCCCCGGACTGAGCGTCATCGTTGTGGCTATGCCGGTTGGCGAGACGAAGGAGTGTGGACGGAGTAATCCCTTCACCTGCACCTCGTGGAGCATGGCCATCGGGGTGTGGCTGATGTTGCTCTCCTCCGGTGTCTCCCGCTCCTGCTTTGGCCGCAGGAGAAGTGGTGACGGTGCCGCCTGCTCAGACCACATCCCAAGCAGCGTCCACATCCTCATGTACCTCAGCACCTCCCGTAATATTGGTGGCTACGGGCGGTGGAGCCTTTGAGGTGGAGGGGTGAGCCAAAGCACTGGATTTCTTCTTGGGTGCCATGGTTGATGGCATCGTCGAAGACGAAAATGGCGATGAAGATGACGCGCTGCACATGCTTTCAGGTTCACGGAAGTGATTCCCCTACCTGGCGCGCCAATGATGTTGTGGGAAACCATGACCACCTATGGGACCAAGGGTCCCTTGCTGGTTCGGCAAGGGGGATTTCACATCACACAAAGAGCAGAAGAGCGTGGGGCAGCACGACAGAAATCACATGGGAAATTTTACCAAGGTGCAGGCTGCCATGAGGCGTAAAACCCTACTCCTGCTTTGGTGGATTGATGGTGGAAGAATGGTGGTGGAGCGCAGTACACTTTCCCGGCAGGGTTGCCTATGGGCGACAGTGGCTGCGCGTGTATGAGCGTGTGGGTATCCCACCTTCTAACCTGTTCTACGGTTGCCACGGGCCACCTTTTATAGATTAAGGGGTCACCACAATGGCAAATCCGTCATTATGCACTGATAAGATAGCAAACAATGCTATCATACCTAACTCTGTAGGCTTACAGAGCGCATTAAATGTGTCACTCAATGTCACATCGTTGCTTGCCTGGCAAGCCTTGCCGGGCTATTTTGCCAGCTTCAAGCTTGCTTGCTTGACACGTCGCAGGACGGGTGTCGTGTAGAAAGAGGATGCCATGTGGTGAATGGCTGCCACTTATTCACTTTGCGGCTTCACACCGCACTGATTGACAGCGTGGGTCATGGCGGAGTGGTTGGGTGAGGTGGTTTTTGCCTTCATGAGTCCCGGCAGGCCCTGTCGGGACGTCTTGGATGTTCTCTTCCGGGGGCGACCCCGCCCTTGCCAAGCTTTTTTGCCCGGCAAGGGAGGTTTTTCTCTTGGTGGTATCTTGCTTCTTTGGCTCGACCTTGGTCCTCTTTATTTGCATGTTGGTCCTTCGAAGTTCTTGCTCTCCTGTACTCTGGCATGGCCTGTTGCCATAATCTTGTTACCATGCATGTGCACAGTCTGGGTAACAGACCCAGGGTTTGTTGCACCGACACATGGGTTCGCATTTATCCTTTTTTCCTGGAAAATTATCTGTGATCAAATCCTTCTGTTGTCATCAAAGGAAAAAGGAGAAAAGATGGTAGCGCATGAGCTTCCACATCATGTTAGTCATCTTATCTTAAGACTAGTGTAATCACAATAAATTTAAGCAAACAATAAATCATGTATGCAAGTTTTGTGAAAACACTTCGTTTTATTCAATTATACACAGGGCCTGCACATGGCTTTGTACAAAGGGTTACAAGTCCTGGGGACTATGCTTGTACAAAATAGGTCGGCAACCGCACCTTATGGGTAGAACTTGCAAAGATGCTCAATATTACATGAGTTTTGCATTGGGATGCCATCTTTGGTCTCCAGACGGACTGCGCCAGGTCTGGTGGCACGTACTACCTGGTAAGGGCCTTCCCACCTTGGCGTCAACTCGTATGCACCCTTGGCGGACTGAATGAGCCAACGGACAAGGTCGGCTTCCTCAAGGCGTACCGCTACCCAGAGACAATCCTCCTCGAGGCCTATGGCATCGTCATGCCGCGGCTATTCTTGCACTACTTCATCATAGGCAAGTACTCGAGGTGATCCGTATGTGAGTTTCGTGGGGAGTATTGCTTCTGCACCATATACTAGGGAGAAGGGAGTCTGGCCACTAGCTCGATTTGGTGTCGTCCTAATTGATCAAAGAACCACATGCAACTCATCAAGCTAGCGCTTGCCGCACCTTCGCAACTTATCGAAAGTTCTTGTCTTGAGCCCACACGACACTTCAACATTCATCCTTTCAGCTTCTTGTTGCTCATTGGATGTGCAACAGAAGTGAAAGAGACCTTGCTTCCAAGTCTTTCGATGTACTGCATGCAGGCACGGCTTGTGAATTGGATGCCGTTGTCGGTGATCACCCTGTTGGGTACTCCAAAATGACACACCAACCCCTTAAAGAACTTGATAGTTGAATGCATAGTCACGTTCCTCATTGGCTCTAGGTTGAGTCACTTTGTAAACTTGTCGATTGCCACATACAAGAATTCGAAGCCCCTGGTAGCACGGGGGAAGGGGCCCAAGATGTCGAGCCCGCAGACCGCGAAATGCCAGAATAAAGGGATGCTTTGAAGGGCCTGAGCAGGCTGATGAATATTCTTGGAGTGAAACTGGCATGCCTCACACTTGGTGACAAGCTTAGTTGCGTCCTGGAGGGCAGTGGGCCAATAGAGTCCTTGCACAAAAGCCTTTCCGACAAGTGCTCTTGATCCTATATGCGAGCCACACACCCCTCTGTGTATCTTTGCCAACAGTGATAGTCCATCTTCCTGGCTAATGAACTTCAACTTCACACCACTTAGTCTCTTCGTATACAGAGTGTTATCCTCAAACTGATACATACTCGATTGCCGGGCCACTTTTTCAGATTCCTCTGAGTCATCGGGAAGTTCTCCAATCTACAGGATTTGAACTATGTGATGCACCCATGTCAGAGCTTTTGGCTCGACGGCGAGGTCCAAAGGCACCTCTTCTGCTATGGGAGTGCCAGCCTCAACAACAAGAGCTTGAAGTCCCCTAGAGGATGCAGCTCGCCTTCCATCATAGGGCTCCCCCCGACAACCTTCTCACCAGCGGCTCCAAGGAGCTCTGCTGGAAAATGCTTGCCGGTGTTCAATTTTCTTCTCTTTCTGGCAAATGTTGATGGAGAGACTAACTTTTGAGTTCGATGGAGTATACAAGTTCCTAGTTCCACAGGAAGCTTCTATGTAGTGCACTTTGACAGGTGATCAGTGATGTTGTTCTCTGCATGAGGTACGTGCTCGGTTTGCAGCCCGTCAAAGTGCTCTTCCAACTTTCTTACTTCCTCCACATACGTCTCCATCAGCGGGCTCTAGTAATCCTTATTCACTTGCTTCACCACGAGCTGGAAATCACCACGTATGACTAGTTTCTTTATGCCCAATTCAATTGCAATCCTGAGTCCAACAAGGAGCCCTTCGTACTCTGTAGTGTTATTGGTAGCATCTTCCCTGGTGAAGTGCATCTGGGTAACATACTTGAGGTGTTCTCTGGTAGGTGCAATCAGCAACACTCCTGCTCCAGCACCTTATAGCGAGAAAGCACCATCAAATTACATGATCCACTCCCTGGGGGCCTCCTTGGCGGGGAGGCCTATCTCTAGTATCTTTTCATCGGGCGTTGGTGTCCACTCCGTAATAAAATATGTCAGTGCCCTGCTTTGGATAGTTGTCGTGCTTTCGAACTTCAAAGGAAAACTTGACAATTCTAGATCCCACTCCACAATCGTGTCGATAGCCTCGGGTTTCCTTAGAATATGCTGCAACGGAAGGCGAGTCACAACGGTGATCTCGTGAGCTTGGAAGTAATGGTGCAGCTTCCTCGAGGCCACGAGAAGGCCGAAGATCAACTTTTGTACCCTAGAGTACCTTGATCTAGCCCCCTGCAGGAGGGAGCTGACAAAGTAAACTAGTCGCTGCACCATCTTCTTCCTTGCTAACACCTTCTGATTATCAGCATCTGCTTGAGGCCCCATTTTCTATCAATGTTAGGTCTTGTTGGGGATAGGTTTGGTTCACCACTGGGTGGATCTGTTGCCTCGGCTTCTTCATTACCCACTTCCCCCTACACCACCAATGCATCACTGACCACTTGATTTTTTGTTGCCAGGTACAGCAGCAACGCTTCTTGCGGCCGAGGCATGACCAAAGTTTGCACAGATGAAAGATAAGTTTTCAAATCCCGCAGTGCAGCCTCTACCTCTGGGGTCCATTTCATTGGGCCAGCCTTCTTCGGGATTTTGGAAGAATGGCACGGCATGTTCGGGGGATTTTGAAGTGAACCTACTCAGCACAGCAACACAGCCAGCCAGTCGCCTCACATTCTTGACGGTTTTCACGGCCTGAATCTGCTCTATTGCTCTGATCTTGTCGGGGTTGGCCTCTATTCCTCTCTGGGACACAAAAAATCCAACAAGCTTGCCAGATGGGACGCCAAACATGCACTTCTCAGGGTTGAGCTTCAGGTTGGTCTTGCGCAGATTTGCAAAGGTTTCTTCCAGATCTTGGATAAGTGTAGAGTTGTCTTTGGTTTTGACCACTACATCATCCATGTAGGCTTATATGTTCATATGCCGATGGGGTTCAAAACTAATCCATACAACCCTTGCGAATGTAGAACCAGCAATTTTTGGCCCGAAAGGCATACGTACGAAGCATTATGTGCCACATGGAGTTATAAACGCGGTTTTCTCTTTGTCTTCCTTGGCCATGAAGATTTGGTGGTAGCTGGAGTATGCATCAAGGAAAGAGAGCAAGTCACATCCTGAAGTGGAATCGATGATCTGGTCGATGCGCGGCAAGAGGAAAGGATCCTTTGGACATGCTTTGTCCAAGTCAGTGAAGTCAATACAAAGTCTGCACTTCCCATTTGCCTTGCACACCACTACTGGATTTGCTAACCAAGTTGGGTGTAGAACTCCTCTGACCAAACCCGCTGCTTCAAGTTTCTTGATCTCCTCAGCAATGAACTGCTGCTGCTCCAAGGCTTGATTTTTGACCTTGTTTGACAGGATGGGCATGAGGGCATACAACAAGGTGGTGCTCGATTACCTCCCTGGGAACACTAGAGATATCAGATGGTTGCCACGCAAACACATCGACATTCGCCCGCGAGAAGGCAACGAGCGCGCTCTATTTGTCATCAAGGGTGGCACTAAAGGTGAAGGTACCATCAGCGCCACCCTTTTTGAAAAGGAGGATAGATCCCAGACCACTACATCTGGACGATGCAAGCGGCCATTTTATTAAATATTCACAAAGGACATACAAAGTAATACATCAGTTAGTCTGAAGCCACCATCTAGGCAACACCATTTGCTAGAATGTGCGAGCCTAATATCAAACGGATATCTCACCAAACCCTAACATCTAAAGACGGATGTCCCAGCCCAGCCACACAACGGGACTGGGTCCCATACTAGACCGATGCACACTTAGAGGCTGCCGCCGCCATCTTCTATCGGTCCATCTCTAGAGAATAAAGTGACCCATCGACCTTGCCTGGCCTGTCGTTGACGCCACCACAACGCCAGACAACTCCACCATCCTTCATGTATCCATCCACACACGCCCATCGCTGAACCTCCGCAGCACCATGCCACCAGGATCCTCCATCGGCCTTGCGGTGGATCAGACACCGCTCTTACGCTTGTCCCGTCCAACCAGCACTTGCTCCAAAACGATGCCCTCAGGAGGGACAACGGCATCAATGATACCATCATCGTCCGATCCGATAAATCCTGATCTACGGTTTTCTGCGGGGCATCACAAATAGGGTGTCACGACCTACCACAATGTTGCCTCGAAAAGGGAACGACATCATAGACGTCGCCATCATCCGCCATGACCGAAGTCAGCGTGATTTTCACCGGGAGTCGCATCGCCCCAACCTCGTAGCCAGCTGGAACCGAACGGAGCCTCGTCGTGGAGACGAAGTTCTCCATCGGCACGCCGGTAGGGAGCCTCTAGCCGTCCCCTCACTGGTCATCCTCGCGCCACCGGCCAGCCAATGCCATATCGAGACGGATCTGGACAGGATGCTAGATCCGCAGCCATCAGAGCCACCCATGCGTCCACGGCCGCGACACCATCGAGCATGTACGTTCTCATCACCGCCACGCAGCAGGGGCACCGCCCTGACTGCCACCCCGGCCTCCCTGCGTGAGAGGCTGCCTCCAGCTCACAGGGTGTGTTGCAGTGACCACCCGCTCTAGATCTCTAGTGGAGGGCTCGCCGCCACCGCGGCCCTTGCTGGCGGCAGCGGCGGCTGAGGATGAAGGAACGGCAAGAGGCTGGCGGTGTGGGATCGGGGGCCCCTAGCGTCGCCCGATGGGAGGCGACGCGAGGGCTCGCCAGAACTTTCTTCATTGCTGGGCGAGCAGCCTTGTATCTCTTACTAGCCGAACATTCTAGCAGGTCGCTGCCGGGTGTGTGATATGTCTCCGTTGTATCTACTTTTCCAAACACTTTTGCCCTTGTTTTGGACTCTAACTTGCATGATTTGAATGGAACTAACCCAGACTGACTCTGTTTTCAGCAGAACTACCATGGTGTTATTTTTGTGCAGAAATAAAAGTTCTCAGGAATGACCTGAAAATCCATGGAGCAGCTTTTCAGAATTAATAAAAAGTACTAGCGAAGGAATTAGCATCAGGGGGGCCACACCCTGTCCACGAGGGTGGGGGCGCGCGCCCTCCCCTGGGCGCGCTCCCTGCCTCGCGGGCCCCCTGGACGACCACAGACCTCAACTCCAACTCCATATATTTGCTTTCGTGGAGAAAAAAAACAGAGAGAAAGTTTCATCGCGTTTTACGATACGGAGCAGCTGCCAAGCCCTAATCTCTCTCGGGAGGGCTGATCTGGAGTCCGTTCGGGGCTCCGGACAGGGGGATTCGTCACTGTCGTCATCATCAACTATCCTTCATCACCAATTTCATGGTGTCACCACCGTGCGTGAGTAATTCCATCGTAGGCTTGCAGGACGGTGATGGGTTGGATGAGATTTACCATGTAATCAAGTTAGTTTTGTTAGGGTTTGATCCCTAGTAACCATTATGTGCTGAGATTGATGTTGCTATGACTTTGTTATGCTTAATGCTTGTCACTAGGGCCCGAGTGCCATCATTTCAGATCTGAACCTATTATGTTTTCATGAATATATGCGAGTTCTTGATCCTATCTTGCAAGTCTATAGTCACCTATTATGTATTATGATCTGACAACCCCGAAGTGACAATAATCGGGATACTTCTCAGTGATGACAGTAGTTTGAGGAGTTCATGTATTCACTATGTGTTAATGCTTTGGTCCGGTACTCTATTAAAAGGAGGCCTTAATATCCCTTAGTTTCCACTAGGACCCCACTTCCACGGGAAGGTAGGACTAAAGATGTCATGCAAGTTATTTTCCATAAGCACGTATGGCTATATTCAAAATACATGCCTACATTACATTGATGAACTGGAGCTAGTTCTATGTCACCCTATGTTATAACTATTACATGAGGAATCACATCCGACATAATTATCCATCACCGATCCAATGCCTACGAGCTTTTCACATATTGTGCTTTGCTTATCTACTTTACCATTGCTACTGTTACAATTACTACAAAACTGCTAATGTTACTTTTGCTACCGTTACTGTTACTTCCATACTACTTTGCTACTAAATACTTTGCTGCAAATACTAAGTTATCCAGGTGTGGTTGAATTGACAAAATCAACTGCTAATACTTGAGAATATTCTTTGGCTCCCCTTGTGTTGAATCAATAAATCTGGGTTGAATACTCTACCCTCAAAAACTGTTGCGATCCCCTATACTTGTAAGACTATTTTCTGGCGCCGTTGCCTGGGAGCATAGCTCTATTCTTTGAGTCACTTGGGATTTATATCTGCTGGTCACTATGAAGAACTTGAAAGACGAAAGAACTAAGATCCCTCAACTACGAGGGGAGGTAAGGAACTGCCATCTAGCTCTGCACTAGATTCTCCTTCTGTTATGAGTAAGCTTGCGACACCTAAACCTGCTGCTATGAATTTTGATATGTCGCATGTTATAGATGATGCCACTTCTACTATGCATGATACTTATGATGAAACTACTTCTGTGCTTGATATTACTGTGCCATTATGTGAATTTCTTGATGAACAACTTGCTACGGCTAGAGAGAATGAAATAATTGAAAATGAAATTATTGAAGATAGTGATGATGAAGGTTCTCCCCCTAAATATGAATTGCTTGTTGTTCCAGAGGGTTATGTTATGGATGAAGAAACTACTAGAGATATTCTTGCTTGCAATGATAGATCTGATCTTAAGAAGTTACTAGTTAAACTTAAACAGAAATCTCTAAATGCTAGAATGAAATATGACCCTGCTTTTGCTACTTCACCTATCTTTGTTACTGATAAGGATTATGAATTCTCTGTCGATCCTGAGACAATTACTTTGGTTGAATCTGATCCTTTCTATGGCTATGAATCTGAAACTGTTGTGGCACATCTTACTAAGTTAAATGATATAGCCACCCTGTTCACTAATGATGAGAAATCTCGCTACTATTATATCCTTAAGATATTTCCATTCTCATTAAAGGGTGACGCTAAAACTTGGTTTAATTCTCTTGATCCTGGTTGTGTGTGTAGTCCCCAGGATATGATTTATTACTTCTCTGCTAAATATTCCCTGCTCATAAGAAACAAGCTGCCTTGAGGGAAATATATAATTTTGTGCAAATTTAAGAAGAGGGTCTCCCACAAGCTTGGGGGAGGCTTCTCCGATTACTTAATGCTTTGCCTGATCATCCTCTTAAGAAAGATGAAATTATTGAAGATAGTAGATCGGAAACTAATATGATGGAAAATGGTAGATCAGAAACTAATAGGATGGAAAATAGACCCGAGGCCATAAGTTTCACTAGAGGCTTCTCTCATGAAGGCAAATAATACGATGGGTGAACAAATTACTGTCGAGCAATTGATAGAAAAGCGCGAAGTTATGACGATATCCAAGGAAATGATTATGCAATATAGGCATCACGTCCATGTCAAGTAGACCGAAATGATTATGCATCTACTACTATTAGTCCACACATCGACCGACTCCTGCCTGCATCTAGAGTATTAAGTTCACAAATAACAGAGTAACACATTAAGTAAGATGACATGATGTAGAGGATTAACTCAAGAAATACGATGAAAACTCCATCTTTTTATCCTCGATGGCAACAATGCAATACGTGTCTCGCTACCTATACTTTGTCACTGGGTGAAATCATCCAAGATTGAACCCAAAGCTAAGCACCTCTCCCATTACAAGAAATACCAATCTAGTTGGCCAAACCAAACCGATAATTCGAAGAGAAATACAAAGATACCAAATCATGCATATAAGAACTTAGAAGAGATTCAAATAATATTCATAGATAAGCTAATCATAAATCCACAATTCATCGGATCTCGACAAATACACCGCAAAAGAGTACTACATCTGATAGATCACCAAGAACATCAAGGAAACATGGAATTGAGAATCAAAGAGAGAGAAGAAGCCACCTAGCTACTAGCTACGGACCCCTAGGTCTGAGGTGGACTACTCACGCTTCATCAGAAGGGCAATAGAGTTGATGTACATGCCCTCCATGATCGAATCCCCCTCCAGCAGGATGTCGGAAAAGGCCCCAAGATGGGATCTCACGAGAACAAAAGGTTGCGGTGGTGGAGAAGTGTTTTCATGGATGCTTCTGGTGGTTTGGGAATATATGTGAATATATAGGAGGCAGAACTAGGTCAGAGGGTCACGAGGGGCCCACAAGGTAGGGGGCGCGCCCTACCCCGTGCATCCTCCACCCTTGTCGCCGCCTCGTGGCTCTTCTGACTTGAACTCCATGTCTCTTGGGTGTCTTCTGGTCCAACAAAAATCATCTAGAAGTTTTATTCCGTTTGGACTCCGCTTAGTATTCCTTTTCTGCGAAGCTCAAAAACAAGGAAAAAAACATAAACTGGCACTGGGTTCTAGGTTAATAGGTTAGTCTCAAAAATAATATAAAATATCATATTAATGCATGTAAAACATCCAAAACAGATAATATAATAGCATGGAACAATCAAAAAATATAGATACGTTGGAGACGTATCAAGCATCCCCAAGCTTAATTCCTGCTCGTCCTCGAGTAGGTAAATGATAAAAATAGAATTTTTGATGTGGAATGCTACCTAACATATATATCCATGTAATTTTCTTCATTGTGGCATGAATATTCAGATCCATAAGATTCAAAACAAAAGTTTAATATTGACATAAAAACAATAATACTTCAAGCATACTAATAAAGCACATGTCTTCTCAAACTACTATGGCTAAAGGGAGCTATCCCTACAAAATCATATAGTCTGGCTATGCTCCATCTTCATCACACAAAGTATTCAAATCATGCACAACCCCGATTTCAGCCAAGCAATTATTTCATACTTCAGTATTCTCATACCTTTGAACTTTCACGCAATACATGAGCGTGACCCATGGACATAGCACTATATGTGGAACAGAATATGGTGCTTGTGCAGAAGACAAAAATAAGGAGATAGTCTCACATCAACTAGGCATATCAACGGGCTATGGAGATGCCCATTAATAGATATCAATGTGAGTGAGTAGGGATTGCCATGCAACAGATGCATAGAGCTATAAGTTTATGAAAGCTCATAAAGAAACTAAGTGGGTGTGCATGCAACTTGCTTGCTCATGAAGACCTAGGGCATTTGAGGAAGCCCATCATAGGAATATACAAGGCAAGTTCTACAATGAAAAATTCCCACTAGTATATGAAAGTGACAAAATAGGAGATTCACTATCATGAAGATCATGGTGCTTTGAAGCACAAGTGTGGAAAAAGGATAGTAACATTGCCCCTTATCTCTTTTCTCTTTTTTTGAATGGCTTCTTTGGCCTCTCTTTTTTTATTTGGCTTCTTTGGCCTCTTTTATTTTAATTTCCTCACATGGGACAATGGTCTAATACTGAAGATCATCACACTTTTATTTACTTACAACTCAAAAATCATAACTCGATACTAGAATATAAAATGACTCTATATGAATGCCTTCGGCGGTGTACTGGGATGTGCAATGACTCAAGAGTGACATATATGAAAGAATTATGAATGGTGGCTTTGCCACAAATACTATGTTAACTACATGATCATACAAAGCAATATGACAATGATGAAGTGTGTCATAATAAACAGAATGGTGGAAAGTTGCATGGCAATATATCTCGGAATGCCTATGTAACGCCATAATAGGTAGGCATGGTGGTTGTTTTTAGGAAGGTATATGGTGGGTGTATGGCACCGGCGAAAGTTGTGTGGTACTAGAGAGGCTAGCACTGGTGGAAGGGTGAGAATGCGTATAATCCATGGACTCAACATTAGTCATAAAGAACTCACATACTTATTCCAAAAATCTATTAGTCATCGAAACAAAGTAGTACGCGCATGCTCCTAGGGGAAGGGTTTGTAGGAGTTAACCATCGCGCGATCCTGACCTTCACACAAAGGATGATAATCAATAAATAAATCATGCTCCGACTTCGTTACATAACGGTTGACCATACGTGCATGCTACGGGAATCACAAACTTTAACACAAGTATTCTTACAAATCCAAAATTACTCACTAGCATCACTCTAATACAACCATCCTCAATCTCAAAACAATTATAAGGAATCAAAGTTTTCTTAGTATTCAATGCACTTTATATGAAAGTTTTTATGATATCCCTCTTTGATGCCTATCATATTAGGACTAAATTCATAACCTAAGCAAATTACCATGCTGTTTAGAGAGAATCTCAAAATAATATAAGTGAAGCATGAGAGTTCAACAATTTCTGTAAAATAAAGCCACCATCGTGCTCTAAAAAGATATAAGTGAAGCACTAGAGCAAAATTGACTAGCTCAAAAGATATAAGTGAAGCACATAGAGTATTCTAATAAATCACGAATCATGGATGTCCCTCTCAAAAGGTGTGTACAGCAAGGATGATTGTGGCAAACTAAAAAGCAAAGACTCATATCATACAAGACACTCCAAGCAAAACACATATCATGTGGTGAATAAAACATATAGCCTCAACTAAAGTTACCGACAGACGAAGACGAAAGAGGGGATGCCTTCCAGGGCATCCTCAAGCTTAGGCTCTTGGTTGTCCTTGAATATTACCTTGGGGTGCCTTGGGCATCCCCAAGCTTAGGCTCTTGCCACTCCTTATTCCACAGTACATCAAATCCTTACCCAAAACTTGAAAACTTCACAACACAAAACTCAATAGAAAATCTCATGAGATCCGTTAGTATAAGAAAGCAAATCACCACTTTATGGTACTATTGTGAACTCATTCTTTATTTATATTGGTGTAATATCTATTGTGTTCCTACTTCTCCATGGTTCATATCCCCCAGTACTACCCATAGATTCATCAAAATAAGCAAACAACATAAAGAAAACAGAATATGTCAAAAACAGAAGAGTCTATAGTAATCAGAGAACTTTGAATACTTTTGTAACTCCAAAAATTATGAAAATTAGGAAAACCTGGGAAATTGGTATATCAATCTTGGGTAAAAATTAATATCAAAAGAGCGGAATTATGAAAATTATTTTTCTGGGCGCAAAAGTTTCTATTTTTCAGCAAAATCGAATCAACTATCACCATAGGCCATCCCAAAGGTCTTACTTTGCACAAACACTAATTAATACACAAAACACATCTAAATAGAGTCTATATGAATTATTTATTGAAAAATAGAACCAAAAAGAAAGAACAAAAAAATAAAATGGGGTTTCCTCCCAACAAGCGTTACTGTTTAACGCCCTTAGCTAGGCATAAAACATAGACCTAGGTATTGTCATCTTTGGTATGCAATTCCTCTCTTACCAAATCCTCCAAAACATGTCTTAATAAATCTGTCCTTTATTTTATTTTATTTCTAGTAGATGAACTTAAATCATGAAAAGGACTTTGATTAGTGATTTTGACATTGATAAAACTGTAATCAGGATCATCACCATATATATCATCATACAGAACACGTATCTCGTTTCTAACGGGTTCTTTCATTATCTTTCAACCAATCCGTATTAAATCCTACATACATCCCCCTTGTAATCCAATCAAATTCCTCGTAGTCCTGAAGGTACAAAGTTTGAGAGATATCTGAAAAGGGAACTCTCCTCCTAAGATTTTCGCTATAAGATTGATAATCCCTAGATTCCAAACTACACATAGTTTCTTTATCATGGAGAATATCTTCAATCGAAGGGTGTTCAATATGTTTATTATATAAAGCAAAAATATCCCTAGCCTCTTGTATTACAAAATCAAATTCTCGCATAAGGATGATGTTGGCAATCTTTTTAGCTATTGTTTAATATTGGGAAGTTCGTAAAACACTTTTTGCAAAGCAGGATGGATGTGCGCAAATTTCCTTTCTAATTTCTCAACGAGCATAACAATGGCATCCGCATAACAATTTGTATCGAGAAGAATAAATATTTTACTAATGGGCATAGATCCCGTACAATCAAAGAATTCTTGAATAGTACTTTACCCGATAATATTACCATCCCCCACACGAAAAGTTTTTGCTTTGTAATTAGGAGGAGTTTCAATTTCAAGATCCCAAGAACAAGATCCATGTTTTTCCTCAAGATTTTCAACAATAACATCCCCAGATTCAGACATACTGACAATAAACCGATCTAACTAACAGTAAAAAAAACCAAACGAAAAGACGAACGGAAGAAGAGCGAAATACAGGAAAATCTTTTAAAAATTTGTTTTAGAAGTGGGGGAGAGGAAAACGAGAGGCAAATGGCGAATAAAGTAATGCAAGAGGTGAGATTTTTATGATGGGTACTTGGTATGTCTTCACTTGGCGTAGATATCCCCGGCAACGGCGCCAGAAATTATTCCTGCTACTTCTTGAGCTTGTGTTGGTTTTTCCCTTGAAGAAGAAAGGGTGTTGCAGCAAAGTAGAGATAAGTATTTCCCTCGGTTTGAGAACTAATGTATCGATCTAGTAGGAGAAGAACGCGCAAATCGCCAATACCTGCACAAACAATCAAACACTTGCACCCAACACGATAAAGGGGTTGTCAATCCCTTCATGGTCACTTGCAAAAGTGAGATCTGATAGAGATAGATAAATAGAACTAAACAAAAGATAAAATACTATTGGGTTTTTTTGTTTATAGATCTGAAAGTAAAAGATCGCAAAATAGTAGATCGGAAACTAATATGATGGAAGATAGTAGATCAGAAACTAATATGATGGAAAGTAGTAGATCGGAAAGTAATATGATGGAAAATACACCCAGGGGCGATAGGTTTCACTAGAGGCTTCTCTCATGAAGGCAAATAATATGGTGGGTGAACAAATTACTGTCGAGAAATTGATAGAAAAGCGCAAAGTTATGACGATATCCAAGCAATGATTATGCAATATAGGCATCACATATGTGTCAAGTAGACCGAAATGATTCCGCATCTACTACTATTATTCCACACGTCGACCGACTCTTGCCTGCATCTAGAGTATTAAGTTTAGAAAGAGTAACACATTAAGTAAGATGACATGATGTACAGGAATTAACTCAAGCAATATGATGAAAACCCCATCTTTTTATCCTCGATGGCAATGATGCAATACGTCTCTAGCTACCCCTATTTTTTCACTAGGTGAAGTCATGCAAGATTGAACCCAAAGCTAAGCACCTAGCCCGTTGCAGGACATACCAATCTAGTTGGCCAAACCAAACCAATAATTCGAAGAGAAATATAAAGATACCAAATCAAGCATATAATAACGCAGAGGAGATTCAAATAATATTCATAGATAAGCTGATCATAAATCCATAATTCATCGTATCTCGACAAACACATCACAAAATAGTATTACATCGGATAGATCTCCAAGAAAATCGAGGAGAATATGGTATTGAGAATCAAAAAGAGAGAGAAAAGCCATCTAGCTACTAGCTATGGACCCGTAGGTCTGATGTGGACTACTCACGCTTAATCGGAAGGGCAATAGAGTTGATGTAGATGCCCTCCATGATCGAATCCCCCTCCGGCAGGATGCTGGAAAAGGCCCCAACATGGGATCTCACGGGTACAGAAGGTTGTGGCGGTGGAAATGTGTTTTCATGGATGCTTCTGGTGGTCTAGGAATATATGTGAACATATACGAGGCAGAACTAGGTTAGGGGGGTCACGAGGGGCCCACAAGGTAGGGGCGCGCCCTCCACCCTTGTCGCCGCCTCGTGGCTCTTCTGACTTGAACTCCATGTCTCCTGGGTGTCTTCTGGTCCAAGAAAAATCATCGTGAAGTTTTATTCCGTTTGGACTCCGTTTAGTATTCCTTTTCTGTGAAGCTCAAAAACAAGGAAAAACAGAAACTGGCACTGGGCTCTAGGTTAATAGGTTAGTCGCAAAAATAATATAAAATATTATATTAATGCATATAAAACATCCAAAGCAGATAATATAATAGCATGGAACAATAATAAATTATAGATACATTGGAGACGTATCAACTTCACGCACCCACTTCTTAAGTTGGCGGTGAGAGGAGTGCAATGATGCGCCCCCATCAATGCACATTGCCTCGGTAGCCTTCTGAAATTCCTGTTCACTGGTTTCATCATCCTCCTCTTCACTATCATCTTTGCTTTCCTTTTTTTCACGTCCCTTGGTGGGATTCTCCTTCTGCTGATCGACCTTTCTGTGACGATTACTCCGGCCACTGGGGCCCTTACGCCAGTGCCGTCATGGCCCCTCTCCTTATCATGCCTTTCATATTCAGCCTTCTGCCTTTCAACCAGTTGTTCAACTTGTTTACAATCTTCGAGATCATGGCCCTTAGTCATGTGGATCTTGCAGTATGGCATGTCGGATTTACCTATTTTCTCAGCCACCCAGCAATCAGTGCACGTGGCAGCTTCCTTGCTGGGGGCCTTGGTCTTTGCCATCTTGTCGGTGCTAAGATCACCGGAGCTCTCAACGGCCATCACTGCTTTCCTCTTATGCTTCTTGTTACAATTTTTGTTGCTCTTCCTTTGGGTGGCAGCGTCATCCTCGTCTTCTGAATCGAGTTTGATACCAACCTCTTCCCCTGGAAGTCTTCTTCCCTCTTCGGCACGAGTGCCCTTGTCCACCAACATGTACAGTTCATTGATGGTCTTTGGCAGCCGAACATTCATCTTGGCATGCATCCTTCGATTGTGCACATTCGTGTGTAATGCGGCAATCACAGCTGCCTGATGTATCTTAGGAATGTTGTGGTGCACCCGACTAAACCTCTGTAGGTACTTACACAAACTCTCCCTTCTTTCTGTAGAAGGGCATGCAAGTCACTTGGTTGGCCTGGTTCCTGATGGCCGCCTATGAAGGCGCTAACAAACTCATTCCACAAGTCTACCCACGAAGAAATGGAATCCTCTGGCAGGTACATCAGCCAAGACCTCACATTAGGCTTGAGGGCCAATGGGAAGTAGTTGGTGAGCACTTTTTTATCTCTTCCACCGGTGGCTTGAACGACAATCATAAATATGCCCAAAAACTCGATTGGGTTAAATTTTTCGCCATATTTCTCTGGCAAGTCAGGATTGAAGGTGCGGGGCAATGGCCAACGGACTTGCCATAGCTCGCAAGTGAAGGCGGGGCACCCTACCTCAGAAGGTAGGTACCCACCAGCACTGGGCGTGGGTTCATCAATGTCTGGGCCGTTGCGCCTGTCAGATTGGGGGCATGCCTCATGGCGCCGCTCGATGGTGACTGATACGTCTCCAACGTATCTATAATTTTTTATTGTTCCATGCTATCATATTACCCGTTTTGGATTTTTTTGGGCTTTACTTTACACATTTATATCATTTTTGGGACTAACCTACTAACTGGAGGCCCAGCCCGAATTGCTATTTTTTTTCCTATTTTAGTATTTCGAAGAAAACGAATATCAAACGGAGTCCAAACGGAATGAAACTTTTGGGAGCGATCTTTTTGGAACAAACGTGATCTAGAAGACTTGGAGTGGAAGTCAAGAAACAAGCGAGGCAGCCACGATGGTGCCCGGCGCGCCCCTTACAGGTGGGCATGCCCCCACCCTCATGGGCCCCTCGAGCGTCCACCGACCTACTTCTTCCTCCTATATATACCCATGTACCCTGAAAACGTTAGAAGCGACCACAAAAAAACTATTTCCACCGCCGTAACCTTCTCTATCCGCGAGATCCCATCTTGGAGCCTTCGTCAGCGCTCCGCCGGAGGGGGAATCGATCACGGAGGGCCTCTACATCATCTCCAAGGCCCTTCCGATGAGTTGTGAGTAGTTTACCACAGACCCTCGGGTCCATCATTATTAGCTAGATGGCTTCTTCTCTCTCTTTGAATCTCAATACAAAGTTCTCCTTGATCTTCTTGGAGATCTATTCGATGTAACTCTTTTTGTGGTATGTTTGTCGAGATCCGATGAATTGTTGGTTTACGATCAAGTTTATCTATGAGAAATATTTGAATCTCCTCTGAATTCTTTTATGTGTGATTAAGTTATCTTCGCAAGTCTCTTCGAATTATCAGTTTGGTTTGGCCTACTAGATTGATTTTTCTTGCAATGGGAGAAGTGCTTAGCTTTGGGTTCAATCTTGCGGTGTCCTATCCAAGTGACAGCAGGGGCAAAAAGGCATGTATTGTATTGTTGCCATCGAGGATCAAAAGATGGGGTTTATACCATATTGCATGAGTTTATCCCTCTACATCATGTCATCTTTCTTAATGTGTTACTCTATTCTTTATGAACCTAATACTCTAGATGCATGCTGGATAGCGGTCGATGTGTGGAGTAATAGTAGTAGATGCAGGCAGGAGTCGGTCTAATTGTCGCGGACGTGATGCCTATATACATGATCATGCCTAGATAATCTCATAATTATTTGCTTTTCTATCAATTGCTTGACAGTAATTTGTTCACCCACCGTAATACTTATGCTATCTTGAGAGAAGCCACTAGTGAAACCTATGGCCCCCGTGTCTATCTCTTATCATATAAGGTTTCAATCTACTTTTATTTGTATCTTTACATTTCCAATCTATATCATAAAAAAACAAAAATATATTTACCTTATCATATTATCTGTATCAGATCTCACTTTCGCAAGTGGCCGTGAAGGGATTGACAACCCCTTTATTGCGTTGGTTGCGAGTTCTTGTTTGTTTGTGTAGGTGCGTTGGACTTTTGAGGAGCCTCCTACTGGATTGATACCTTGGTTCTCAAAAACTGAGGGAAATACTTACGCTACTATTGCTGCATCACCCTTTCCTCTTCAAGGAAAACCAACGCAAGCTCAATACGTACCAAGAAGGATTTCTGGCACCGTTGCCGGGGAGGTCTTCGCTCAAGTCAATACATACCAAGTACCCATCACAAACTCATGTCCCTCGCATTACATTATTTGCCATTTGCCTCTCGTTTCCTCTCCCCCACTTAACCTTTGTCGTTTTATTTGCCCTCTCTTTTCTGTTTGCCTTCCTCTTCCTCCTCGCTTTTGTTTGCCGTTATGTCTGAAATTGGGAAGATTATCATCGATATGGACAATAATGATAACATGAAAAATTCTGATGCTCCTGCTAAGGAACCTCCTATCTTGCATACTAGAAAGTTTCGAATCGGTAGTGGCAATATTATTGGAAAAGGGGTTATTCAAGATTTCTTTACTTGTGCCGGTGCTTTACCTTCTATGGGTAGTTCTATATTACATAGACCTAGTAGTCTTGCTGATGCTATCGCCATGCTTATAGTTGAGCTTGAAAGACAGTTTATGCACATGCATCCTTGCATAAAAAGAATTGTCTTAGAATTTTCTAATATTGAGCATTCTTTTGTTAAGGGCACAACTACTATCTTTTTGGCACATGAGTTTAGATTTATAATAAAAGAAGCCAAAGAAATTTTGGCGCACTATAGGGTGGACGCCAGTCGTCCTCCCATAGAGGCGATCCTCTTCCATCAAGAGGAAATTATGCGTTTCCAATCTTTGGACTATATTGCTCTTAATGAAAACCTTAGAAAAAAGGTTCCTACCACTGTTCTAGTTGATAAAATCTCTGAACTCAATAATGATTTTGCTATTCGAAATAATGAGCTAGGATATTCTCTTGAGTGTAAACTCAAGAGGTTCTATCAAAAGAAGGTTTATAATGATGAATTGGTTGTGTATTATGAGGGGCCCAAGGAGGAAACCATACCTCCTGAGATTGATCTTGGGGACTTTTGCCCCATGAAATTTAGCCCTTTTGCTTACTTTTGTTTCCTCAAAGAAAACTTGCTGCTGAACATAGACAATATAAGATGAGTTTTCGTGATCTATCTTATTATTATGGCACTACTTAGATCTATCCTCACTTTTATGCCTAGCTAGGGGCGTTAAACGATAGCGCTAGTTGAGAGGCAATGCAATTTTATTTTATTTTTTTGTTTTTGCTTCTCTTTAGTAATAAATTTTTCATCTACCTTATGTTTAGATGTGTTTTCATGTTTTAATTGGTGTTGGTGCCAAGTAGAACCTATAGGATAACCTACGGTGATAGTTAATTTGATTCTGCTGAAAAATAGAAACTTTGCACGGACGAAAATAATTTTAGTAATTCACAGAAACATGCTTTTGCTTTGATTATTTTTGCTGTACATCAATAGGCAAATTGCCCAGAACTTACTATTTTGGTAGGATTTTTAGAGTTCCAGAAGTATTCGAGAGTTATATATTTCTACAGATTGTTCTGTTTTTGACAGATTCTGTTTTTCGTGTGTTGTTTGCTTATTTTGATGCATCTATGGCTAGTATTAAGTGGTATGAACCATAGAGAAGTTGGGATACAGTAGGTTTAACACCAATATAAATAAAGAATGAGTTCATTACAGTACCTTATGTGGTGGTTTTTCTTTCTTGCACTAACGGAGCTTATGAGATTTCCTGTTGAGTTTTGTGTTGTGAAGTTTTCAAGTTTTGGGTAAGATTTGATGGATTATGGAATAAGGAGTGGCAAGAGCCTAAGCTTTGGGATGCCCATGTCACCCCAAGATATTCAAGGATGACCAAAATCCTAAGCTTGGGGATGCCCCGGAAGGCATCCGTCTTTCGTCTTCGTTTATCGGTAACTTTACTTGGAGCTATATTTTTATTCGCCACATGATATGTGTTTTGCTCGGAGCGTCTTGTATGATATTAGTCTTTACTTTTTAGTTTACCACAATCATCCTTGCTGTACACACCTTTTGGAATAAACCCACTTGATTGCAATTTATTAGAATACTCTATGTGCTTCAATTATATATTTTGAGCTAGATAGTTTTTGCTCTAGTGCTTCACTTATATCTTTTAGAGCGTGGTGGTGGCTTAATTTTGTAGAAATTGTTAATCTCTCATGCTTCACTTATATTATTTTGAGAGTCTCTTAGAACAGCATAGTATTTCCTATGGTTATAAAATTGATCCTAGAATGATGGGCATCCAAGTTGGGTATAATAAAAACTATCATAGGAAGTGAATTGGATGCTATGATCAATTTGATAATTGATAATTGTTTTGAGATATGGAGGTAGTGATATTAGGGTCATGCTAGTTGGGTGATTATGAATTTAAAGAATGCTTGTGTTGAAGTTGGCAAGTCCAGTAGCATGCACGTATGGTAAAAGTTGTGTAACAAATTTGAAACATGAGGTGTTCTTAGATTGTCATCCTTATGAGTGGCGGTCGGGGACGAGCGATGGTCTTTTCCTACCAATCTATCCCCCTTATTGCGCGTAGTGCTTGGTTTTTGATGACTTGTAGATTTTTGCAATAAGTATATGAGTTGTTTTTGACTAATGTTGAGTCCATGGATTATACGCACTCTCACCCTTCCATCATTGCTAGCCTCTTCGGTACCGTGCATTTCCCTTTCTCACCTTGAGAGTTGGTGCAAACTTCGCCGGTGCATCCAAACCACGTGATATGATACGCTCTATCACACATAAACCTCCTTATATCTTACTCAAAACAGCCACCATACCTAGCTATTATGGCATTTCCATAGCCATTCCGAGATATATTGCCATGCAACTTTCCATTGTTCTGTTCATCATCATGACACACATCATCATTCTCATATTGCCTTGCATGATCATGTAGTTGACATCGTATTTGTGGCAAAGCCACCATGCATAAATTTTTATACATGTCACTCTTGATTCATTGCCCATCCCGGTACACCGCCGGAGGCATTCATATAGAGTCATATCTTGTTCTAATATTGAGTTGTAATTCATGAGTTGTAAATAAATAGAAGTGTGATGATCATCATTATTAGAGCATTGTCCCCCGAAAAAAGGCCAAATAAAAAAATAAAGGCCAAATAAAAAAGAAAATAAAAAAGGGGGCAATGTTACTATCCTTTTCCACACTTGTGCTTCCAAGTAGCACCATGTTTTTCATATAGAAAGTCTTTCATGTTGTCACTTTCATATACTAGTGGGAATTTTTCATTATAGAACTTGGCTTGTATATAACTATGATGGGCTTCCTCAAAATTCCCTAGGTCTTCGTGATCAAGCAAGTTGGATGCACACCCACTAGTTTCTTTTGTTGATCTTTCATATATTTATAGCTCTGGTGCATCCGTTGCATGTCAATCCCTACTCCTCATGTTGACATTAATGGTTGGGCATCTCCATAGCCCATTGATTATCCTCGTCAATGTGAGACTTTCTCTTTTTTTTCTCCACACAACCTCCATCATCATATTCTATTCCACCCATAATGCTATATCCATGGCTCACGCTCATGTATTGCGTGAAAGTTGAAAAAAGTTTGAGATTATTTAAGTGAGAAACAATTGCTTGGCTTGTCATCGGGGGTGTGCAAGATGGGAGCATTTTTGTGTGACGAAAATGAAGCATAGCCTAACTATATGATTTTGTAGGGATGAACTTTCTTTAGACATGTTATTTTGAGAAGACATGATTGCTTTGATTAGTATCCTCGAAGTATTACTATTTCTTATGTTAATATGAAATTTTATTTTGAATCATTTGGATATAAACATTCATGCCACAATAAAGAAAATTACATTGAGAATTATGCTAGGTAGCATTCCACATAAAAAATTCTGTTTTTATCATTTACCTACTCGAGGACGAGAAGGAATTAAGCTTGTGGATGCTTGATACGTCTCCAACGTATCTATAATTTTTTATTGTTCCATGCTATTATATTACCCGTTTTGGATGTTTTTGGGCTTTACTTTAAACTTTTATATCATTTTTGGGACTAACCTACTAACCAGAGGCCCAGCCCGAATTGCTGTTTTTTTGCCTCTTTCAGTATTTCGAAGAAAAGGAATATCAAACGGAGTCCAAACGGAATGAAACTTTCGGGAGCGATCTTTTTGGAACAAACGTGATCCAGAGGACTTAGAGTGGAAGTCAAGAAACAAGCAAGGCAGCCACGAGGGTGCCCGGCACGCTCCCTACAGGTGGGCGTGCCAGCCACCCTCGTGGGCCCCTCGAGCGTCCACCGACCTACTTCTTCCTCCTATATATACCCATGTACCCAGAAAAATCAGAAGCGATGACACAAAACTATTTCCAGCGCCGTAACCTTCTGTATCCGCGAGATCCCATCTTGGAGCCTTCGTCGGCGCTCCCCCGGAGGGGGAATCAATCACGGAGGGCCTCTACATCATCTCCAAGGGCCTTCCGATGAGTTGTGAGTAGTTTACCACAGACCTTCGGGTCCATAGTTATTAGCTAGATGGCTTCTCCTCTCTCTTTGAATCTCAATACAAAGTTCTCCTTGATCTTCTTGGAGATCTATTCGATGTAACTCTTTTTGTGGTGTGTTTGTCGAGATCCGATGAATTGTGGGTTTATGATCAAGCTTATCTATGCAAAATATTTGAATCTCCTCTAAATTCTTTTATGTGTGATTAAGTTATCTTTGCAAGTATCTTCGAATTATCAGTTTGGTTTGGGCTACTATATTGATCTTTCTTGCAATGGGAGAAGTGCTTAGCTTTTTGTTCAATCTTGCGGTGTCCTTTCCCAGTGACAGCAGGGGCAGCAAGGCACGTATTGTATTGTTGCCATCGAGGATAAAAAGATGGGGTTTATATCATATTGCATGAGTTTATCCCTCGACATCTGTCATCTTTCTTAATGCGTTACTCTGTTCTTTATGAACTTAATACTCTAGATGCATGCTGGATAGTGGTCGATGTGTTGAGTAATAGTAGTAGATGCAGGCAGGAGTCGGTCTACTTGTCACGGACGTGATACCTATATACATGATCATGCCTAGATAATCTCATAATTATTCGCTTTTCTATCAATTGCTTGACAGGAATTCTTCACCCACCGTAATACTTATGCTATCTTGAGAGAAGCCACTAGTGAAACCTATGGCCCCGAGTCTATGTCTTATCATATAATCTTTCAATCTAATTTTATTTTTATCTTTACTTTTTCAATCTATATCATAAAATACCAAAAATATATTTATCTTATCATATTATCTTTATCAGATCTCACTTTTGCAAGTGGCCGTGAAGGGATTGACAACCCCTTTATTGCGTTGGTTGTGAGTTCTTGTTTGTTTGTGTAGGTGCGTGGGACTTTTGAGGATCCTCCTACTGGATTGATACCTTGGTTCTCAAAAACTGAGGGAAATACTTACGCTACTATTGTTGCATCACCATTTCCTCTTCAAGGAAAACCAACGCAAGCTCAAGACGTAGCTGTGACACGGGCGTCTTCCTTGCTTTGGTCCTTTAAGACTTGGCGTTGATCTTGCTGAGCCCGTGGGTAGGATGAGGCCATTGATGCCTTGTCGAGCTTGTCGACTTCCTGGGTTTGTTGAGCCCGCCCCGATTGCCCCTAGGTGGGATGCCGTGGAGGAGACTGCATCATTGGTGTATTCCTCTCAACTTGGCCACCAGCGAGGGCTGTCGGCATCATCTGCGGGCGTCATGAAAGCTCCACACGCTGCGACTTATTGGCTTCAGCAAACCCAGTGAAGCTTTGGTTGGTAGCTCTCCATTCATCCATCTTGTTTCTTGCTGGGGGAAAGTTCAACATAGCTGAGCTCTCGCCATTGCTTCGGCCATTGTCCCTGGCATGGTATGGGATGCAGAGCGCGATGCCGCTCGACTCCTGGTCAAACTAGAAGGAGCGTTATTGTGTTCCTGCCGCCTTGGACCAATCACAAGGGCGGTCTGGCACGGCCAAGGCCGTTCTTGGTGGTCGGCCCCTTGATCAGCTGGGCCCTTCCCATGCGGACGCGGTCATGGTGGATCAGCGGCGTCGCTTGGGGTCTTGTCATGCTCGGCCTATGTGGGACGGAGCGCGTGTCTTGACGTCGCTCCTCTAGTCGGCGTAGGCAGTGGATCTTGGCTTGCACCGGAGCGGGCATCCATACTACGCTGGTCGCGCTCGCTGGTGCGGCAGGGAGGCGAAAGCTAGACATCGCCTTGACCCATGCCAGTGTGAGCATGCTCACCAGAAGGTTGGGGGAGTTGGGCTGCTCCTATGGCCCCGGTCCCCACTCCGGCCATGGTGGGAGCGTTGGCTACACCGCTCGCAGTGCCTGCCCCACATGCCATGGATGCGGTGTCCACGGTGCCCGCAGTCGCAGGCGAGGAGGCCTTCAAAGTGGAACGATGTGTCACAATGCCACTTTTCTTTTTGGTAGTCAATGATGATGTAGAAGGTAATGAAGACTGACGTGCTGGTTACTGTCTCAGATTAGCGCAAGTGACTCCCCCTACCTCGCGCGCCAAAGATGTCTGGGGAAAGCACGGTCACCTATGGGGCATGGATTGCCCCTTTGAGGTTTGGTGAGGGGATGATCACGTTGCACAAAAGCATAAACAACAGGGCAGCATGGCGATGGACAGCTCTCTTTTACCCAGGTTCGGGATGCTTTGCAGCATAAAATCCAAATCCTGTATGATGGATTGCACTAGAGTATCATGAAGGCGCGGTGCGCTCAAGCCCAGCAATTGTGCCTCGGGGAGTAGCCACGCGTGTACAAGTATTGAGGAATCAAAAGTTCCAACCCTTTGCTAGGTTGCCTCGGGCATCCTTTTATAGCTAAAGGGGCGACCACAGTGGCAAAATAGTCATTACTCTATGATTAGATAGCTAACAGTGTTATCATAACTAACTCTGGCAGTTAGGACAAAGTGCATTAAATGCACTGCTAGGTGTCATGCTGAGGTTGAAGCCCGGCAAGCTTGTCGTGCGACTTATCCATCTTCTTCTTATTAGCGTGGCATGCCATATGGATGGGTGTCAATAAAGTTAATCTCTTCGCCCGCAAGTTGCCATGTGCTTGACAAGCTCCACGTTGCCACTTGAAAGATCGACAGCCCACTGATTAGTGACTGTCATATATTGAGGTGGAGCGGTGACGTCTTGGCGGAGGCTTGCTGGCATGAGGCCTGCCGGCTTCTGATCTTGGCGGCCCTGTGAACCTTGCCGGGGTGATCTAGACTTGGCCCTCAGGCATGGTCTAGACCTGGCTGGGCTCTCCTGTACGGCAAGGGAGGCCTTTCCGAGGGGTTCTCTTGTTGGTTTGATCTTCTTAATTCCCTCCTTGATCTTATGAAGAGCGGTTTCTCTGGCTTATTTTGTGTCATGCGTTGGTATTTGATGAATGATTGGCAGCACATCTATGCACAAGTCCAGGACGCAGACGCAAATGTTTGTTGCACGGACACACGGGAAAGTTATGGAAACGGTAAAATGTGTGGTTTGATGAATCTAATGGCTCCCATATCGAGCACCTGCCTAATGTGATATATGAACCACCGATTTTGGATGGTATTCAGCAAATGGCCATTGGGAGCATCAGGCCAGTTGAAGGAAATGTACATGACTCTTTCGATGATGATGCCCCCATGACTCGAAGCAGAACACGCCAAGCCACTGCTGAAGATAATGCTACTCCGAACACTAATGGCAATCAAAATGGCAATCCCGATAAAAATGGCGACCCAAATGCTCATCCCGATGCTGATACTGAGGAAAATGAAAATGGTCATCAAGATGAAAATCCTCACCGCACGAGTGGCTAATCGAGTTGACCTTGCATTAAGTCTTGAAGATCTTGAGAATCTAGGTTATCAACCCACAACTCATTCTCGCACTTGTTTGGCTACCTACTATGGCAGTTTCTCTTTTGTATCATTGACAGGACCTACCAAGTATGAGAAAGCCATGAATGATCCCGATTGGATGAATGCCATGCAAGAAGAGTTGGTGCAATTCTAATTGAATGATGTATGGGAACTGGTTGACAAACCGAATCCTAAGAAGCACAATATCATAGGCACCAAATGGATATTTCGGAATAACCAAGATGGAAATGGCATTGTTGTGAGAAACAAAGCATGTCTTGTCGCTCAAGGGTATACATAGGTAGAAGGTATTGATTTCGCTGAAACAGATGCTCCTGTTGCACGCCTTGAGGTAATTCATATTCTTCTTGCTTATGCAAACTACAATGATATCCTGCTTTATCAAATGGATGTGATAAGTGTTGTCCTTAATGGTGAAATTGATGAGGAAGTATATGTTAGGAAACCACCAGGATTTGAAAACCCTCAGTTTCCTAACAAAGTTTTCAGGTTGAAAAAGGCTCTATATGGGCTGAAGCAAGCCCCTTGAGCATGGTATGACACCCTGAAGAGGTTTCCACTCTTTTCACTAGTGCTATTGATTGTGATCTATTCGTGTGTCAAATTTATGTGGATGATGTTATTTTCGGATGTACTAACAATGCTTGGAGCTTGGAGTTCAGGCGAATAATGTCCGAGAAATATCAAATGTCTATGATGGGTGAACTTAAGTTCTTTCTTGGACTGCAAATACCTCAATAGGACAATAGAATTTTCCTATCTCAGGAGAAATATCTGAGAGATTGTCTGAAGAAGTTTAAAATGCAAGATTCCAAACAGAAGGGCCACAAAACTCCAGTGCCCATGAATGGTCAGTTGGACGCAGATGTGTATGGTAAAGATTATGATCAGAAAGCTTATCGTTCAATGATTTGTTCTTTGCTCTACCTATGTGCATCCAGACTTGATATTATGTTTAGTGTTTGTATGTGTGCTTCTTTTCAAGCTGCACCGAAAGAATCGCATCACCAAGCGGTCAAGCGCATTCTGAGATATTTGGCTCACACCCCCACCTTAGGTTTATGGTATGCTAAGGGAGCACAGTTTGATCCCATTGGATATACAAACTCAGATTGGGTAGGTGACCGGGTTGATAGGAAATCTACTTCGGGGACATGACATTTCCTCGGTAGATCTTTGGTATGTTTGTCATCAAGGAAGCTAATTGTGTTTCTCTCTCTATGACTGAGGTCAAATATATTGATGTTGGTGCATGTTGCACTTAGTTATTATGGATGAAACATACTCTCAAGGATTATGGCATCAAGGTCAAGATGATTCCTTTATTTCCCGACATTTTGAGTGCGATCAAGATTGCACACAATCTAGTGCATCATTCTTGCACCAAGCATATTGCGATTAGACATCATATTATTCATGATTATGTTGCTCGAGAGGATATTGTTATCAATCACGTCAATATTGAAGACAACCTAGCTGATATCTTCACCAAGCCTCTCGATGAGAAAAGATTTTGTGTGTTACGGTGCGAGCTAAATATCCTAGATTTCGCAAACATGCGGTAAGCTGTACTCTACACCCGTACCATCACTTCCACATCTTAGAAGGAATAGGTGCAAAACACTCGAAGATCTTGAAAATTTCGACAAAGTGAAATTTTCTTTCTGGGAGTGAATACATTAACGAAGAACTAGACTAACAGGGTGCCCTGATAATTGTGCGACACTCGTGTCGGGGAAACTGATCCACGAACACCTATGGGACCGGCGGACCGAGCCCCTTTCGGTTTGGCGGGGGGCGGAGATCGCACGAAGAGCGGATCGAGGCGAAGCACATGAGCAGTTTACCCAGCTTCGGAGCTCTCCGGAGAGATAACACTCCTACTGCTGCATGTCTGAGTGTATTGAGTTCTTGCTTGGGAGCGCTGAGTGCTACAGTACACACTAGCTGCTAACGAGACCGAGCGTGAGTGTTTTTCTGCCTTCGAACCCCCCCCCCCCCACGTTGCGCATGGGCCTCCTTTTATATGCTAAAGGGGTCTCCGACAGGTGGCAACGTAGACAAGGGTAAAAATGGAAAAGGAATTGCGGTTGGTACAACTACCTGTACAGTGTATCATACCTAACCCTGAGGCAGGGGACAAAGGCATTAAATGTCCGTCTACGTCGTCCAAATAGTGCAAAAAGGGACCGTCAGGGACGCCACCACTTGCCACGATGGCAATCTTGTTAGCGTCGCTTGCCACCGCGCACCGCTTGCTGCACAGCCTCTTGCCACGCGCGCCTGGAAAGGTCCCAGGGCGACATGTTGGTGGATGTGCTGGAGCGCGGGTACAGAGTGGTAGTTTGCCGCGGTCGTTGTCTTGTCGCGTCCGGAAGCTTGTCGCTCACCGGGCCTCGCCGGGACGCGTGGCGCGTCGCGGCAAGTTCCTTGAGATGCCTTGGTTGGCCTTCCCGGCAAGCTCCTCTTGCCGGGGCCTTGTCTCCTTGGCTTGAATACTTTGTTCTTGAATGGCTCCAAAGGAACCACGGAGGACCTTGGCGGTCACCCGGCAAGCCTTGCCGCGGGGTGCTGCAACTGCCCGTGCACAAGTTCGGGATACTAGGGTACCCCTACTCTAGTACACCGACAGGAGCCCCCGGGCCTGGGCCACACACGGTGCAGAGCGCTGTTGGGCCAGGCCCAAAACAGGGCACGGGCACGCGCGGCCTGGGTTACGCCGTATCTCACTCTGTATCCACCGCACCCTCCTCGAACGGCACGTGTCGAATGCGGCGTCGTGGGAGAGATCGTGGGTGGTTTCTTTATTCGGAAAGACGTCACGTCTGCCCCCTCCCTCTTTATAAGCAGGGGAAACAGGGGCAGTTCGCCCATCTCGCCGGTTGCTATTCCAATCTCAAAAAACCTCCGCCGCTCCCCCCTTCTTCCCAAAGCTGAAAGAGAGCAGCGCTCCGCCCCCCATCGCCACCGGCACCACCAACGCCGTCGATCTCTCTCACCACCTCCGCCATGGCTCCGAAAGCCGGGAAGGTTGTGAAGTCGGCCGAGGCGTAGCGGCTCGCGGCGCTGCGAAAGGAGCGGGCAACCTTCCCCCCTCAGCTCGCCGCGAAGGAGCTGAGGGAGTATTACTACCTCTTCTGGTCGATGGAGACGCGAGCGCATCCGCGCACGAAGGTACTCTCAGCTGCCGCTTCGGAACTGGCTCCGAATGGATATCACTTCTTCGCGTTGTTCTTCTACTGCGGGCTCTGCCCGCCTTTCTCTGAGTTTTTCTGTGACATTATGAACACCTACGGGTTCCGCCTCCTTGACTTCACCCCCAACGCCGTTCTGACCATGGCAGTTTTCGCACATCTCTGCGAAAACTTTGTCGGAGTCTATCCAAATGTAGCTCTTTTTCCCCACTTCTTTATGCCTCGAGTTGAGAGAGGGGAGCCTTTATCCGGATGAATCGCCTGGATCTCGAGAACAGGCAAGAAGGAAGCTTATCTGGAGGGAGAGCTCCGCAACAAGTGGGATGAATGGAGAGCAGACTGGTGCTGGATTGTCGAGGAGAACCCGCAGCCATTTACCGCCCAGCGCCAAGCCCCAGTAGCGCGCGGCAACTATTGGAGCAACATGGCCCCGGAAGACGATAGGCTGAAGATTGCCGTCACCCGGATCCTACGCCTCAGGCTTGCCGGGCTCACCGTAGGCGCCGTTGGCGCAGATTTTCTTCGCCGCCGCATCGTCCCCCTGCAGGAGAGGAGGAGACCCGCCTGGGAGTTCCAGAATGCGGCGGATATCATGAGGCTGCGCCCGGGCCTCAACTTCAACTTCACTATCATGGAACTGGACGCGATGCTCCTGGAACTGTTCAAGCACGATCCTCAACATCCCGAAGTGTTCAGGTTGCCGAGGGGTGTTGTTCCGCTGTGCAACAACTCCTCGCTCGACCGCATCCGTGCAATGATGCCGCTGTGCGATTCGCATGGAATTGTCCCAACTTGGCAAGAGCCTGCAGACGACGTCGTGCAAGAGTTCTTTGACGGCTTGGTAGAAATGCCGGTCCGCTCCGATGAACAGAAGAGCCTTACTCGCGACACCACCGGTGCGGAGATGCAGCGCATCGCCACTAGGCTGGAAGAGGCGGCGGCGGCCGCTGCCGCAGGCGAGTTTGGATTCACCGTGGAGGAGGCAGAGGCAGCAGAGGCGGCAAGCCTTGCCGAGCGAGAGGAGCTTGCCGGCGAGGGAGAGCTAGTCGGGCCTGAAGCTGAGTCGAGCAAGCCCGCCGAGGGCGCGAGCGACTCGTTGAAGATCGACTCCTCCTCTTTCTCACCTTCAAACAGCTCGCCGCAAGCGGAGCCCCCAGCTCCACCAAGAAGGCGTCTCCGCAAGGCCGGGGACGTAGCGGGGCGGCAGACGGGTCAACAGCCGCCGCGCCGCGCGACGCGCTCCATCGTGGCAAGCACTGTTGCCGCGGGAGCACATCACGCCGCTGCGGCAACTGGAGCGGGGCCCTCCCGGACCACCGCTTCTGCTCCCGCCAAGCGGCTAAGGGAACCTACTCCTCTGCCTTGTCGCGCGGAAGGTGGGCCGGACTTCGACCTCTCCGCGCTCTGCTCCGACGAGGAAGAGGAAGAGTAAGATTCTTTGCTGTACTTGTAGTTCTTCAATTCTTGCTGTTTTGTCTTGTATCTGATTTGCTTTACTCCGAACCCATTCCTTTTCAGGACTTTGGCCCAGAGAGCGGCGAAGAGAGCCAAGGTCCCGGTGATTGTCATCGAGGACGAACCCACCGCAACAGCGGGGAGTGTGTCCGAGACCACCTTGCCGGACCCGGCAACTATTCCCCAAAGCAGCCCCCAGCGCAGCCCCCAGCGTAAGTACATGGTTTACTTCCTGCTGTTAGGCGCGCATGGGTGCTCTTTCTTTGCTGACATCTGACTATTGGTTTGCGTAGGAGCAGAGCAGTCTCACTAGGAGTGCCCGGAAGCCGCTCCCGACATGCCATCTGATTCGACTACACCGCCAAGGGAGGATTCCCTGGCAAGGGAGAATTTTACGGTAAGGGAGAAGTCTCCGGCAAGGGACAGTTCTCCGGAAAGGGACAGCACCAGCGACCCCCCGGTGGCGGAGACCACGACTGTAGATCCTAGTACAGGTAATCCTCTTGCTTGAAAACTTCCCTTGGGTTCTTCTTCTTCTGATTTTCTTTTTGAATATTTGCTTGACTTTTCTTCCTTTTCCGGTCGTCAGGTCCATCTGCCACGGAACCGATGGAAACCGAGCTCACCGGCGAGGAGAACGCGCACGGCAATACCGACGACGCCGCTGTCACCGAAGAAGAAGCCGGCGCTGATGATCCGGCCGGCGAAGAGGCCGCCAAAGCTGCCGCCGCAGAAGTTGGCGAGGGGTCCGGCGATCGCACTGACGGCCCCGAGGCCGCAGGATCGTCAGGCGCTACGCCGACTGCCGATCCCTCCGCCGCTGCTGCGGCGTCAGGCTCCGAAGAGCCCCAGCCCGGCGCCTATTTGAAGGCCGGCGATGGCGTCTTCATCAAGCTCCCCTGGGCGTCGAGCTCCAGGGCGCCAATCGAAGGAGAAATCTTTGATGAAGAGTTGCTCGCCTTCGTTGGGCTGACGCTGGTCGACGTGCCGAGCAGCAGCAGCAGCGAGCCTGAGGAGGAGCAGCTGCTGCGGAAGCTGTTGTCACTCTACCGCGCCCGACAGGCCAAGCTGGTATCCCGAGAAGCGCTTGTCGCGAAGGCGGGAGTGGACATCGAGAAGCACGCGGAGGAGCTCCGGGGCCTCAACCAGGAAGCTCTCCGGTCCCTGGCAGAGGAGCGGGAGCAACTTGCCGAGGAGATAAAGCCTTCCTCCTCGAGAAGGCTGAAGTTGAAGAGCAACAGCGGCTTGCTGCCGAGAAGCTGTCTGCGCAGGAAGGCGAGTTGGCGCAGCGGAAGGTTAACCTTGACAGCCACGAGGAGGAGCTTGCCGCGCTCGAGCAAACATTCGGCGGGGCTCTGAAGGAAGCAGAGGATGCTGCCGCAGCTGCTGAGGCCGCCAAGAAGGAGGTGGAGACGAAGGTGGCGCAGCTGGAGGCCGATCTCAAGGTGAGCGGCGAGGAGCTTGCTGCGCTCAAGCGTGAGCGTGAGAAGGACGCCTACACCCATGGCGAGCTGCAGGGTCGTCTCGCCGAGAGGAGCAAGGAGCTTAGCGCCGCCAAGGACTCCAACGCAGATCTTGAGTTGAAGCTGACTACTTTGACCAAGACGCTGGACGGCGCCAGGGAGCAGGAGGTGGCCTTGAAGGAGAAGATCAAGGCCGACGAGGCGTTGCTGGCGAGTGCTGCTGCCGCCCAGAACACTTTTAGGGAGAATGTGGAGCACTGGACCGAGGGTCTCGTGGATGTTGCCGCAGCCATCGACAGGGAGCTGGCGTAGCTGGGGATGGAGGATCTCGGGTATTCCTCTGATGAGCACCTCCAACCCAGCGCCAAGCTCAGCTTGTTCTTCAAAGGCGTGGCGACGGCCCTCCAGCGACTCCGGGAGAAGATCCCAAAGCAGCTGGCCGACGAGTCGCGCAAGATCTGCGCGGGAGCTCTTCAAAAGGTGCTGGTGAAGGTGGCCTTCCGCAACCCAGGCCTCAACCTCACCAACGTCCTCAGGACCTTGCCGCCGGATGCTGATCTGGAAGTGCTCAAGACCCTTGTCGCACCCATTGTGGACAACGTGAGCGGGATCAAGAGGGTTGAGGGCGATCGCGTAGATTAGGCCGCCCGTTTTCTCTTTTCTTGTCGCTGCTGGTCATGTTATGAGAACAATCTGTTAGAGCTGCGACAAGCTATCTTGTAATATGGCTCTATTTTGGGTAGCGATTGCTATGTTATTTCCTTTACTTGAATCCTTCCTTTATATGTTTTTGCCCTACGCTTTTAGGGAACTTGTCGGCGCAGGCTCCTTAGCCGCGAGCGCTGAGTGCGGGACGTCAGCAGCCTGCTGGCAGTGCCGCTACCGACAAGAAACCTTGTTGCAACTAGTCGCAGCTCACTTAAGTTGTTGAGCGGACTCGAAACAAAGTAAGGGCACAACTAGCTACGAGTTGGTTCCTCCGCGCACAGGTTTTCCATACAAAGCACGGTCGTTCGAGGAAGATAACTTAAAAATTTTAAAACTGATTGCTCAAACTTTAGCAACTTAGCTTTTCTGTCGTTTGCTTCCCGGTAAGGCGAAACTTCCTCGAACGACGCTTGGTCCACACCATTATCTTCTCCTTTCCCCCTGGCAAACTTGTGGGCGAGAGAACCTTCCTTTCTTTGAGAAAGAGAAAGAAGAGAAAATAAAGATATGGAGCCTTATGGCTCGTTATTGCTTACCGGGGGTTGGCGCTGCACAAAGTGTCAGATAATGCATGCAAAAAAAAGTAGAAAGCATGAAATTGACAAGATGTGCGGAGCACATGAGCTTTACTTACGCACGGGGCCTGCGCCCGGCTTCGTACAAAGGATTACATGCAACATCGGCAAGACTTGTACAAAAGGTGGTTGCCGGAACAGGTTCTGGCAACCGCGCCCTACGGGTAAAACTTACGAAGATGCTCAATGTTCCAGGAGTTGCTCACCGGAATGCCATCTTCGGTCTCAAGGTGGACAACGCCAGGCCTAGTGACTCGTTTCACCCGATAAGGGCCTTCCCACTTCGGCGTCAACTTGTTGGAATTCTTGGCGGACTGAACGCGCCGAAGAACAAGGTCGCCTTCCTCGAGACTTCTGGCATTAACTTTGCGGCTATGGTAGCGGTGCAAAGCTTGCTGGTATCGAGCAGCTCGTACAGCGGCCTGAAGACGGTCCTCCTCAAGGAGAAGCGCGTCATCTTGTCACAACTGCTCTTGCTCAAGCTCATCATAAGAGAGCACTCGAGGTGATCCGTATACGAGTTCCGTGGGGAGAACTGCCTCTGCTCCATAGACTAGAGCGAAAGGTGTCTGGCCAGCGGCTCGATTTGGCGTCGTCCTGATCGACCAAAGAACCACCGGCAGCTCCTCAATCCAGTTCTTTCCGCACTTGTGCAGCCTGTCGAAAGTCCTGGTCTTGAGCCCGCGCAGCACTTCAGCATTCGCCCTCTCCACTTGACCGTTACTTCTCGGATGAGCAACAGAAGCGAAGCAGACCTTGGCGCCAAGATCTTGGACATACTGCATGAAGGTGCGGCTCGTGAATTGCGTGCCATTGTCGGTGATGATCCTGTTAGGGATCCCGAAGCGGCAAACAATCAACCTGAAGAACTTGACTGCTAACTGTGCTGTCACTTTCCTCACTGCTTCCACTTCTGGCCACTTTGTGAACTTGTCGATTGCAACGTACAAGTACTCAAAGCCCCCGAGAGCTCGGGGAAAGGGGCCGAGGATGTCGAGCCCCCAGACCGAAAATGGCCAGGATAAAGGGATCGTCTAGAGAGCTTGAGCTGGCTGGTGTATCTGCTTGGAATGGAACTGGCACGCTTCACACTTGGTTACTTGTGCAGTTGCATCCTGGAGGGCTGTCGGCCAAAAGAAACCTTGCCGGAACGCTTTGCCGGCAAGTGCTCTTGCGCCAATGTGGTGACCACATATGCCTCCATGTATCTCTGCCAACAACTTTTGTCCGTCTTCCCAGTGAATACACTTCAATTTCACACCGTTGAGTCTTCTTCTGTACAGTGTGTTGTCGAGAAACTGGTACATACTTGACTGCCGGGCCACTCTTTCCGCTTCTTCTTGCTCTTCGGGAAGTTCTCCTATCTGAAGGAAACGGACAATCTGCTGTGCCCATGCTGGAGCTTGCGGCTCGACAACAAGGACTAAAAGCACATCTGCTGCTGCGGGAACATCCGCTTCTATGGCGAGAACCTGCGGCTCAGCCGGAGCTTGACGTTCCCCGGCAAGCTTGCCGGAGCAAAACTTGTCGGGAGCGTCTGCTTCAACGGAACAAACCCTAGGGCTTGCCGGAGCAGACTGCTCCTCAGCACCCTTGGTGTTGATCTTGAGGACCTTCTTGGTGGCGGCTTCGGGGAGCTCTTCCGGAAAATAGTCACCAGAAATCAACTTCCTCTTCTTGCTCTGTCCAGTTGATGGCGTTACAGACGGTTGAGTCAGTTTGAGCACAAAGATCCCTGGTTCCACAGGTAACTTAAGTGCGGCGCATTTCGACAGGCCATCGGCAATGTCGTTCTGAGCTCTTGGAACATGTTCCATCTGTAGGCCGTCAAAGTGCTCTTCTAGCTTTCTCACTTCATCAACGTAAGCTTCCATCAACGGACTCTGATAATTCTTGTTCACTTGGCGGACGACAAGCTGTGAATCACCCCTGACAATGAGCTTCTTGATCCCACGGTCTGCTGCGATCCTGAGACCGGCAAGCAAACCTTCATACTATGCGGTATTGTTCGTTGCTTGCTCCTTGGGAAAGTGCATCTGGACTACGTACTTGAGGTGCTCTCCGGTGGGTGCAACAAGTAGCAGCCCGCACCGGCGCCTTGCAGCGAGAAGGCACCATCAAAGTACATCAGCCACTCTTTGCTTGCTTCCTTGACAGGGATGCTCGTTTCTGGAATTTCATCATCTTGTGTTGGCGTCCATTCTGCTATGAACTCCGCCAATGCTCTGCTTTGGATAGTTGAAGTGCTCTCAAACTTGAGGCCAAAGCTTGACAATTCCAGTGCCCACTCGACAATCCTGCCTGTTGCTTCTGGATTTTGCAGTATCCTTTTCAGCGGAAAATGAGTGACGACTGTGATCTCATGTGCTTGGAAGTAATGGCGCAGCTTTCTCAAGGCCATGAGAAGGCCGAAAAGCAATTTCTGCACACCAGAGTACTTGACCTAGCCCCCTGCAGAAGGGAACTGACAAAGTAAACTCGGCGCTGCACCATTCTTTTCTGCATCTTCTCACGCGCCTGCGCAGATCCATCTTTGTCGGGACCAGAGCTTGCCGGTGAAGTCCCCTGCTTGCCGCTGGATGCATCTGCCGTGGTTGCTGGCTCATCATCCGCCTCCCTCTCCGCCACTAACGCAGCACTAACCACTTGATTGGTTGCCGCTATATATAGCAGCAACTTCTCTTGTGGCTTAGGTGCGACAAGTGTTGGAGTGGAGGACAGGTATCTCTTTAAGTCCTGCAGTGCAGCCTCCGCTTCCGGAGTCCATTTCATTGGACCTGCCTTTTTCAATATTTTAAAAAATGGCAGGGCACGCTCAACAGACCTAGAGAAAAACCTGCTGAGAGCAGCTACGCAACCGGCAAGTCTTCGTACATCCTCGACGCGCTTTGGTGCTTCAATCTACTCAATGGCCTTGATTTTGTCGGGATTGGCTTCAATTCCCCGCTGAGACACGAAGAACCCGAGAAGCTTGCCGGAGGGGACTCCAAACACACACTTCTCGGGGTTAAGCTTGAGGTTGATCTTGCGCAGATTTGCAAAGGTTTCGTGTAAATCTTGAATCAGAGTCGCCTTGTCCTTGCTCTTGACCACTATGTCATCCATGTAGGCTTCCACATTTCTATGTATTTGCGGCTCAAAAGCGTCATGGACTACCCTTGCAAATGTTGAACCAGCATTCTTTAAACCGAAAGGCATCCGTACGAAACAGTATGTGCCACATGGGGTGATGAATGCGGTCTTCTCTTCATCCTCTTCTGCCATGAAGATCTGATGGTATCCTGAGTATGCATCAAGAAATGAAAGCAAGTCACATCTGGTCGTGGAATCAACAATCTGGTCGATGCGCGGCAAGGGAAATGGGTGTTTGGGACAAGCTTTATTGACATCGGTAAAGTCGATACAAAGCCTCCATTTCCCGTTTGCCCTGCGCACAACTACAGGGTTGGCCAACCACGTAGGATGGAGCACTCCTCTGACAAGGCCTGCTGCTTCCAATTTCTTGATTTCTTCTGCGATGAATTCTTGGCGCTCCACTGCCTGCTTCCTGACTTTCTGCTTGACGGGCCGCGCATGAGGACAGACGGCAAGATGGTGCTCGATTACTTTCCTGGGAACATCGGGAATGTCAGATGGTTGCCATGCAAATACGTCGACGTTCGCCCGCAGGAAAGCAACGAGCGCACTTTCCTATTTAGGGTCGAGAGTGGCACTGATGGTAAAGGTACCACCAGTGCCATCCTCCTTGGCGGACACCTTCTTGGTCTCTGGTGGAGCTGCCATTGTCTTCTTACACTTGCCGGTGGAGCTCGATGGTGCGTCCTCGACGGTAGCGCAGCACTCTGAAGAGGTGCGCTTGCCGGAGTGGGCATCAGAACACTTGCCGGACTTGGTCTTCTTCTTTGCCCCGGGAGCTTCAACGGCAAGTGACTTGCGATCTGTTGCGGCTGCTGCTTCCCGGTAGATCTTGTCGGCGCAGATAAGAGCATCCTTCTTGTCGCCAGGGACAGAGATGACACTTATCGGGCCTGGCATCTTCAGCATGTTGTATGCATAGTGAGAGGCTGCCATGAATTTGGCGAGTGCTGGACGGCCGAGTATCCCATTGTAAGGCAATGGAAAGTCAGCAACATCAAAAGTGACCCTCTCAGTCCTGAAGTTCAACTTGCTGCCAAATGTCACCGGCAACGTGATCTTTCCCTTCGGCTTGCTCCTTCCCGGATTGATTCCTTGGAATGTGCCGGTCTCTTCGAGCTCGCCATCAGGGATCTGGAGTTTCTGGAGTACCGCGGAGGAGATCAGGTTCAAGCCGGCCCCGCAGTCAACTAGCATCTTAGTGACTTTGAGGTTGCGGATAGTTGGTGAAACCAACATCGGCAAGCACCCGACCGCAGTTATGCGATCAGGGTGGTCCTCAATATCAAAGATGATAGGCGTGCTGGACCATTTCAGAGGCTTGCGTGACTCGACGGGTGGTTCTGCCGCATTGACTTCCCGCACCCACTGCTTGAGCTGGCGGTGTGAAGTATGCAGAGAAGTACCGCCGTCAATGCACAGGACCTCTGTGGCTTTCTAGAACTCCTGCTCATCGGTCTCGTCATCATCCATATCTTCATCGTCGTCGTCATCTTCATCCTTGTCGCGGCCGCGGGGAGGTCTGTCTCCTTGCCGCTGCTTGGCCTTGCTGTGGCGTCCTCCTCGGCCGGGGCGTTTCTTGCCGGCTCCTCCAGCACCTTCCTGGGCCTTCTCCTTGTCGCGTCGCTCATATTCAGCCTTTTGCTGCTCGACAAGCTGCTCGACCTTCTTGCAGCTCTAGAGGTCATGGCCCTTGGTGAGGTGGATCTTGCAGTACTGCTTGTTGGTGCCGTCCTGCTTGTCGGCGACCGCCACAGCCTGGTAGTTGGTGCCTGCGGCAATCTCCTCGCCGGAGCTACCAGCTTTGGCTTTCTTGGCGCCACCTCCGTTGCCGGACTGCTCAACACTAGCACATCTTTGCCTTTCTTCTTCCTGTTGTTCCACCGCCGGTTTTTCTTTGCCGGGGCAGCCTCCTCACTATCAGATCCTCCTGCTTCTGTATTCTCTTCGGGGAGTTTCCTCCCTTCCTCAGCACATGCACACTTGTCGGCCAGGGCATATAGCTCACTGACGTTTCTGATCTTGTACATCGCCATCTCCTCCCACATCCTGCGGTTTCGCATGTTCTGATGGAACGCGCTGATTACCGCGGCAGGGTGGACATCTGGGATGTTGTGCTGTACGCGGCTGAATCTCTAAATGTACTTGCACAGGGGCTCTCCTTCCTTCTGGGCGAGCAGATGAAGGTCGCTCTCTTGGCCATGAGGCTTGTGGCCGCCTGTAAAGGCACCGACAAACTGATGGCATAGGTCTGGCCAGGAGGATATGGAGTTGTCCGGCAAGTGCATGAGCCAGGATCTGACATTGGGCTTGAGTACCAGCGGGAAGTAGTTGGCCAGGATCTTGTCATCCCGCCCCCCCCGGCAGCTTGCACCGCGATGGTGTAGATGCTAAGGAACTCCGACGGATGCGACTTGCCGTCGTACTTCTCTGGTACGTCTGGCTTGAAATTCTTCGTGCTGGGCCACTAGACTTGCCGCAGCTCACGAGTGAACGCAGGGCAACCTACCGCATACGGCAAGTCGCCTGGTTCCCCTGGTGCATGCATGTCGACAGAGGGCCCAGCGCGCTGGTCCGATTGACACCGCGCTTCTCTTCGGCGCTCGATGCGAGTTCGAGCATCTTCTTGGTGTCGTTCGTGAAGAACTTGGCGCTGATCACGACGAGCTCGTGGATATGATGATGCGGTGGAGTCGCTGTCGAGGTGGATCCGGCGAGTCGGCGATCTTGGCCTTCGGGGTGGAGAGTGCATGGTGGTTGCACCCCCATTGGTTTCATCGCCATCGGCTCGTGCCTGGCAGTCCTGCCGCAGCAGCGATGTACTCGGCTGCCACAGAGTGTCACCGTTGGCGAAGCCGATGAGACTCTGAATGGTGGCCCTCCATTCATCGATCTTGTCTGCCATTGGAGGGTAATCCAGGAGCAGTTGAGCTTGCGCCAAAGCTTCTACTGGAGTGGTGGGCGGCAGTGGCGAACGGCACGAGGAGCGGGATATGCTCAGACTTCTAACTATGTTAGAAGGAGCAGCATCCCGTCTAGGTGACCGTGTCTCGCTTGTGCCAGCATGTTGGCGTGCATGCTGGTCTTGAGCACCCCGAGATCCACCAGCTCGATCTTGGTCCAACAAACGTATGGCACTGCGAATACCATGACGCTGTCGGTCCTGCGCCTCCTGAGATGGGCGCGGTGCATGTACGGACGCCGAGGTCTGCGCAGCCTTGTCCTTGGACCTGGCAGCACCGTGGGCTCCCTCGTCGATGACCGTTCTTCCGCCGGCGTCTACCCCACCACCCGTTTGCTCCGGTGGTGGTGGGGTCGACGTGGGCGAAACAGCTGCCGCCGAAGCCTTCTTCTTCGGTGGCATGTCGTTGAAGAAGATGAAGATCTAGCTCATGTGAACGTCGGATCAGGTTCACACAACCTCGACGCCCCCTACCTGGCGCGCCAAAGATGTCGGGGAAACTGATCCACGAACACCTATGGGACCGGCGGACCGAGCCCCTTTCGGTTCGGCGGGGGGCGGAGATCGCACGAAGAGCGGATCGAGGCGAAGCACATGAGCAGTTTACCCAGCTTCGGAGCTCTCCGGAGAGATAACACTCCTACTGCTGCATGTCTGAGTGTATTGAGTTCTTGCTTGGGAGTGTTGAGTGCTACAGTACACACTAGCTGCTAACGAGACCGAGCGTGAGTGTTTTTCTGCCTTCGACCCCCCCCCCTACGTTGCACATGGGCCTCCTTTTATATGCTAAAGGGGTCTCCGACAGGTGGCAACGTAGACAAGGGTAAAAATGGAAAAGGAATTGCGGTTGGTACAACTACCTGTACAGTGTATCATACCTAACCCTGACGGCAGGGGACAAAGGCATTAAATGCCCGTCTACGTCGCCCAAATAGTGCAAAAAGGGACCGTCAGGGACGCCACCGCTTGCCACGATGGCAATCTTGTCAGTGTCACTTGCCACCGCGCATCGCTGGCTGCACAGCCTCTTGCCACGCACGCCTGGAAAGGTCCCAGGGCGACACGTTGGTGGATGTGCTGGAGCGCGGGTATAGAGTGGTAGTTTGCCGCGGCAAACGCCTTGCCGCGGTCGTTGTCTTGTCGCGTCCGGAAGCTTGTCGCTCACCGGGCCTCGCCGGGACGTGTGGCGCGTCGCGGCAAGTTCCTTGAGATGCCTTGGTTGGCCTTCCCGGCAAGCTCCTCTTGCCGGGGCCTTGTCTCCTTGGCTTGAATACTTTGTTCTTGAATGGCTCCAAAGGAACCACGGAGGACCTTGGCGGTCACCCGGCAAGCCTTGCCGCGGGGTGCTGCAACTGCCCGTGCACAAGTTCGGGATACTAGGGTAACCCTACTCTAGTACACCGACAGCTCGTGGTCATACAGTTCTTATATGGTGGGCTGCGCTATGATGTCTGCTAGAACTACGTTCGTATTTCCCTAAAGAGGAAGGGATGATGCAGTATAGCGATGGTAGGTATTTCCCTCAGTGATGAGACCAAGGTTATGGAACTAGTAGGAGAACCTCCTCACCACGTAAACAGCACCTGCACACAAATAACAAATACTCGCAACCCGACGTGTTAAAGGGGTTGTCAATCCCTTTCGAGTACGGCGCCTCAAGATAGGCAAATAACATGAGATAAAAGTGGTAGATAGGATAAATAGATCGCGGAACAAATAAATTGCAGCAAGGTATTTTTGTATTTTTGGTTTAATAGATCTGAAAATAAAGGCAAAGGAAAATAGATCGCAAAGGCAAATATGATGAAAAGAGACCCGGGGGCCGTAGGTTTCACTAGTGGCTTCTCTCGAGAAAAATAGCAAACGGTGGGAAAACAGTTACTGTTGGGAAATTGATGGAACTTCAAATAATCATGTCGATATCCAGGCAATGATCATTATATAGGCATCACGTCCAAGATTATTAGACCGACTCCTGCCTGCATATACTACTATTACTCCACACAACGACCGCTATCCAGCATGCATCTAGTGTATTAAGTTCATGGAAAAACGGAGTAATGCAATAAGAAAGATGACATGATGTAGACAAGATCTATTTATGTAGAAATAGACCCCATCTTGTTATACTTAAGAGCAATGATACATATGTGTCGTTTCCCTTTCTGTCATTGGGATCAAGCACCGTAAGATCGAACCCATCACAAAGCAAAACCCAAATATCAAAGAAGAAATACGAGGCTATAATCAATCATGCATATAAGAGATCAAAGAAGACTCAAATAACTTTCATGGATAAAAACATAGATCTGATCATGAACTCAATGTTCATTGGATCCCAACAAACACAACGCAAAAAGACTTACATCATATGGATCTTCAAGAGACCATTGTATTGATAATCAAGAGAGAGAGAGAGGAAGCCATCTAGATACTAACTACGGACCCATAGGTCTACAAAGAACTACTCACGCATCATCTGAGAGGCGTCAATGGACAAGATGAACCCCTCCGAAATGGTGTCTAGATCGGATCTGGTGTTTCTGGACTCTCCGGCGGCTGGAATTGACTTTCTTCGACTCCCCTAGGGTTTCTGGAATATTCAAGTATTTATAGAGCAAAGAGGCATTGCGGGAGGCCAACGAGGAGGGCACAACCCACCAGGGCGCGCCTGTGCCCCAGGCGCGCTCTGGTGGGTTGTGCTCCCCTCGGAGCTCCCCTCATGTGTGTTCCTGGCCCACTGGATGTCTTTTGGCCCAAAAAAATCCACAAGAAGTTTCGCTGTGTTTGGACTCCGTTTGGTATTGATTTTGCGCGCTGTAAAAAAACATGCAGAAAACAGCAACTGGCAATGGCACTATGTCAACAGGTTAGTACCAAAAATGATGTAAAATGACTATAAAATGATTGTAAAACATCCAAGAATGATAATATAACAGCATGGAACAATCAAAGATTATAGATATGTTGGAGACGTATCAGCATCCCCAAGCTTAATTGCTGCTCGTCCTTGAGTAGGTAAATGATAAAAACATAATTTTTGATGTGAAATGCCGCCTAACATGTTCATCACATTTCTTTTCTTTATAGCTTGGACATTTGGACTTTTATATGGTTCAAAGCAATAGACTAGTTTTGACATGAAGACTTTAATACTCAAGCATACCAACAAGCAACCATGTCTTTCAAGATATCAACGCTAATTATCCCTAGCCCATTATGCTCAACCATTGATCCATTCATGAAGCACACTCGAATATTTGCTACACCCAATGCTCAAATACAATCATAGTGCCCTTAGTTGGTGCTTTATAAGAGAAGTTGGAGACTCAAATTCATAATAAATATTGCATAAGTAAAAGAAAGGCCCTTCGCAGAGGGAAGTAGGGATTTGTAGAGGTGCCAGAGTTCGAAGCTTAAATTGAGCGATAAAAACATTTTGGGAGGCATACTTTTCCCACCAATGAAAACGATTTAGATATCCCAACACTTTCCATGCTAGATACATGATAGGCGTTTCCCAGACAGAAAATAAAGTTTATTCCTTTTTCCACCATTACTTTCACTTTCCATGGCTTGTCTGTATCCACGGGTGCCCTCCATACCAACATGTTCCAAGGAATTTATTATTTAAGAACATAATGTAAATTCATTTTTCATTTGGGGACTAGGCATCCCTAATACCTCTATTGTACTGTCATGCAATGACAAGTGAATAAACACTCATCGTGAGAATAACACATCTAGCATGGAAAATATTGGCCACCCCTCACTGCCTCGCAAGCGGTAGAGCACACAAAAGAGAAATTTATTTTGCAAATTAGAGATGGCACATGCAAATTTGCTTAGAATGGCATGGAAATACCGCATATAGGTAGATATAGTAGAATCATATGGCAAAACTGGTTTAAAGGGTTTTGGATGCACAAGTAGTGGTCATACTTAGTGCAAAATGAAGGCTAGCAAAAAAATTGAGAAGCGACCAACCAAAAAACCGAAAATCTCGTACCCAAGCATTAAGCATAAGTAACACCGAATAATTCACCACAAGTAGGATATAAATTTCATTGCATAACTATTGACATTCGTGCTTCCATAGGGAATCACAAACCTTAACATCAATATTCTTACTAAAGCACAACTACTCATCAACATGACTCACATATCATATCAACATATCTCAAAACCATTACCAAGAATCAAGTTTATTTTGTCCAATGATTTTCATGAAAGTTTTTATTATATCCTCCGTGGATATCTATCACTTTGGGACTATTTTCATATGTTGCTTTTGATAAGCTCAAACAAATTTAAGTGAAGAACATGAGCATAATATTTCTTTCTCTCAAAATAATCTAAGTGAAGCAAGAGAGAATTTCTTAAAAAATTTACTGACTCCCAAATAAATCTAAGTGAAGCATGAGAGCATTTATTCAAAAATAACAAAGCACACCATGCTCAAAACAATATAAGTGAAGTACTAGAGCAAATCCATGGCTCTAAGAACATAAGTGAAGCATAGGAGCAATCATAGCATAATTTTTGGCTCTCTCAAAAAGATGTGTTTAGCAAGGATTCAACACTTAAAACACAAAGCAAAACAAGCGAAGACTCATATCATACAAGACGCTCCAAGCAAAACTCATAATATGTGACGAATAAAAATATAGTTTCAAGTAAAATACCGATGGTTGTTATAAGAAAGCGGGGATGCCACTCGGGGGCATCCACAAGCTTAGTTGCTTGCTACTTTTTTGAATATTAATCTTGGGGTAACTCGGGCATCCCCAAGCTTAGCCTTTTGCTAATGCTTATTCCTTTATCCATCATAAGATGACCCAAAACTTTAAAACTTCAATCACACAAAACTCAACAAAACCTCCGTGCGATCCGTTAGTACAAGCAAGAAAACCACTACTATAAGTACTGTTGCAAACCTATTCATATTTTAGTTTTGCATTATATCTACTATGTTCCAACTTTTCTGTGGCAAAAACTCATCGAAGAAAACCATAGAATCGTCAAAACAAGCACACAAGACAAAGAAAACAGAATTTCTCAAAAACAGAACAGTTTGTAGCAATCTGACTACTTCGAATACTTATGTAACTCAAGAAATTCTGAAAAATTAGGACGGCGTGAATAATTTGTTCACTAATCTTCTGCAGAAAGAATCAACTCAAAAGCACTCTTCTGTTAAAAATGAAAAATAATTTCGTGAGCGCAAAAGTTTCTATTTTTCAGCAAGATCTAATCAAGTTTCACCCAAATCATCCCAAAGGCCTTGCTTGGCACAAACACTAATTTAAACCACAAAAACACATCTAACCAGAGGTACAACTGTGTATTTTATTGAAAATAGCAAGGAAACCAAAAGGCAAAAAGATACAAGTTGGGTTGCCTCCCAACGAGCGCTATCGTTTTACACCCCTAGCTAGGCATAAGGCGTAGGATCTAAGTCTTGTCATCCTTGTCCTTGTTTTCCTTGGGCGTATTCGTGTCGGGAGGTTTTGTAGATAAAACATAGAACACATTATCCATGGAAACCTTAGCACTATCAAGTTGCTTTTTATCATAACCCCTTTGATTGCCGGCAGTGATCCAAGAATAGTGTTGATTAACATCATTAAAAACTTGTTGGATCATATCTAAAATGGGGACTTGCTTTTTAAGATTATGATAAAAGATTTGGTTATCTCCAAGCAAATGTCTTAAAGCATAATCACTATTATAAAGAATTTCATCCAACACGGGTTTTTCATGATTCATGCCACAAAAATCAAAAAAATCCCTAGCTTCCTGTATTATGTAGTCGAATTCGTTCATCAGAATAAGAGTGGCTAAATTTTTAGCTTTAGGGTTCCTTATAACGGGCAACTCATAGAACAATCTTTGCAAGGCAGAATGAGTATGGATAAATCTAGTTTCAAGTTGCAGAACAAGTGCCGAAATAGCTTCCGCATAAGATTTAGTCCTTTTAAGTATAGGAATATCATCAAGACTTAATTTTCCGACACAATTGAAAAATTCTTGGATATTTTGTTTTCCCATAAAGTTCCCTTGCGCCAAGAAAAAAGTTCTAGCATCCAGATTACCCATACGCTCCATTTTAGGTGTTAGGCCATCATCTGCTTCTGCCATACCAAAATCACTCATGGTGACTTCACAACAAGATTGCACTCAAAAACAGATCTGATGAGAAAATGGCGAACGAAAAAGAGGGCGAATAAAAAGGCAAATTTTTGTGAAGAGGGGGAGAGGAAAACGAGAGGCAAATGGAAAATAATGTAAATTGCGAGGAGATGAGATCTGTGATTAGGAACCTGGTTGATGTTGAAGATCCTCCCCGACAACAGCGCCAGAAATTCCTTTTGATGTCTGCTAGAACTACATCGGTATTTCCCCAAAGAGGAAGGGATGATGCAGTATAGCGATGGTAGGTATTTGCCTCTGTGATGAGACCAAGGTTATCGAACCAGTAGGAGAACCTCCTCACACCAAGTAAACAGCACATGCACACAAATAACAAATACCCACAACCCGACGTGTTAAAGGGGTTGTCAATACCTTTCGGGTACGGTGCTTCAAAATAGGCAAATAATGTGAGATAAAAGTGGTACATAGGATAAATAGATCTTGGAACAAATAAATTGCAACAAGATATTTTTTTTATTTTTGGTTTAATAGATCTGAAAATAAAGGCAAAGGAAAATAGATCGCAAAGGCAAATATGATGAAAAGAGACCCAGGGGCCGTAGGTTTCACTAGTGGCTTCTCTCGAGAAAAATAGCAAACGGCGGGAAAACAATTATTGTTGGGAAATTGATAGAACTTCAAATAATCATGACGATATCCAGGTAATGATCATTATATATGCATCATGTCCATGATTAGTAGACCAACTCCTGCCTGCATCTACTACTATTACTCCACACATCGACCACTATCCAGCATGCACCAAGTGTATTAAGTTCATGGAAAAACGGAGTAATGCAATAAGAATGATGACATGATGTAGACAAGATCCTTAATAAAAATGATACATACATTTCGTTTCCCTTTCTGTCACTGGGATCAAGCACCATAAGATCGAACCCATCACAAAGCACCTCTTCTCATTGCAAGATAAATAGATCAAGTTGGCAAACAAAACCCAAATATTGGAGAAGAAATACGAGGCTATAATCAATCATGCATATAAGAGATCAAAGAAGACTCAAATAACTTTCATGGATAAAAACATAGATCTGGTCATAAACTGAAGGTTCATTGGATCCCAACAAACACACCGCAAAAAGACTTACATCATATGGATATCCAAGAGACCATTGTATTGATAATTAAGAGAAAGAGAGGAAGCCATCTAGCTACTAACTACGGACCCATAGGTCTACAAAGAACTACTCACGCATCATCGGAGAGGCAACAATGGACATGATGAACCCCTCCGAGATGGTGTCTAGATTGGATCTGGTGTTTCTGGACTCTACGGCGGCCGGAATTGATTTTCATCGACTCCCCTAGGGTTTCTGGAATATTGGGGTATTTATAGAGCAAAGAGGCGGTGCAGGAGGTCAACGAGGAGGGCACAACCCACCGGGGCATGCCTGGGCCTCCCCTCGGAGCTCCCCTCAGGTGCGTTCCTGGCCCACTGGATGTCTTCTGGCCCAAAAAATGCAGAAAAAGTTTTGCTGTGTTTGGATTCCGTTTGGTATTAATTTCCTGCTATGTAAAAAACATGCAAAAAACAACAACTGGCACTAGGCACTATGTCAATAGGTTAGTACCAAAAAATGATAGAAAATGACTATAAAATGATTGTAAAACATCCAAGAATGATAATATAATAGCATGAAACAATCAAAAATTATAGATATATTGAGAGACGTATCACGCCACCACAGTTTCCCTTCATTGAGTTACCTCTCGATTGAAGGATTTTATGTTTGTCCGAATGTATTTCACTCATAGTTTTCTCTTGGGTGTTTGTGTTTCTTTGTCTGAGTGAAATGCCTAGGACCCTGTTTTCCCTCTATTCTATCTCTTGCACTCTATGCTATTCCATTATGAATACTCCAATTTTATCTAGTAAAGATAGTTTATCAGGTGTCCTTGACCATGTTAAAGGTTTGTTTCGAACTTAATTCATTTTGGCGAAAGCCATCCAAATTTGGGGTTTCCCGCCCAAGTCAAGACCACGGTCCTTGATGACGGTTGCCACGTGCTCTTCATCAACTGCCAGTCCATCTGGTCCATTGAATTGTAATAGTCCATTGACTGTGGCCGTCCGATAAGATTCACTAGATGTGGTTATTCCTCATCACATATAAATACCACATCGCTATTTTTCCCAAATTCACTTTGCCTCTTCGCCATCATCAATTTCTGAAACCCTACCGCACTGCTGCACCTTGAGCTCGACGATGTCGACAATCTTTGCCGCTTTGCTACCGGAAAGAGGTCGCTGGAGTCCTTCCTCACCGCCGTGGATCATCTTCCTCCCCGCGCTGCTGTGGTTGCTACACATCACCGAGTTAGTGTATGTGTAGTGTGAACTTGTTCTTCCATTCGTCTTGTTCGAGTTCGTCTGTGGTAGAATTTAGCTGTATTTACCGCATTTCTTGGATCTTTACTAATAGGTAACTTGTGTGGATATGGTTTATAGATGTCCCTCGCATCCGAATATTGTCAGATCATGTGAACAGAATACTTAGCACATTGACTAGTATATTCCTCGAACCTACTAGTTCGTTCTACACATTTCATTGATCCAAAACATTTTTCATAGTATACATCTAGTTCTTCTTCAATATGTTTTCTTTCTCAAAAACTTCGTCGTGAGCATTCGTAACCCTATCCCCATTTAACCTTGCATCTATCCTTATTCACAGGTATATGAAATTAGTTGAGGATTCGGCCCGACGAGTGAGCATGGCTGACGAAGATGATGTTATTTTGGCCATAGCAGATGAATCCAAAGCTCCAAATTCCAAGGGCCCAACTGTAGGCCCATCAACCAGCAAGCACAAGGGAACCGAGCAAAATGTCGTCGAGCAAGAAGAGAATGCTCCTAAGAAGACGAAGAATGGTGGCAGACAAGCAATTACAAACACAGTTGAATACATCTCCCATGATCGTTATAATATTGTTCTAGGAAATCAAAGTAGCAGAGAGATTAGCGTCTGCATGGACACGACACCGTTGGGTGCGCAAATGGTTCAACTATGAATTTGTTCATCCTCGTTTTACTCAGAAATTTGCATTTCATCCACCAGGGGGTGACTGTCGGGAAATTTCTCTCATTAAACCGAATGATCCCCAAGAGAGATCACTGCATCCACTAAATGCTCATGAGTCATCCCTTTGCACACCCGCATCTTATCTCGATGAGTTTGCTAAGGCTCGGGGCAATGCCATCAAGGGAGCTAAGAGAGCTGAAAAAGAAAATGGCTCATGAAGAGGAAAATCGTCACCTTCTCAAGGATGATGTAGAGAAGAAAAAGGCCGAAGGCAAATCTAAAGGTTGCTCTGAATGCAAGCATGATCTTAATGTTGATGTATCAAAGCGAAAGAGCGCACTAAAGAAGAGAAGGGATGAGCTAGCTGATGATGTTGCCACAAGTGGTTCTTCGGATGATGATGATCCTCCGCCCACACAGGAAGAAGTTGTTGCTGCTTCTAGTGAGCAAGTGAATATCACTACTTCAACGGTGTTGCCTGATCTTCGGGTTCGTATGGTTCTAATAGCACCATCGAAGAAGATCGTTGCAAGGAAAACTCCACCTACCACTGTCACTATGAAAGAGCATGTGAATACAACTCCTCATCCAGATGCTATCAATTTGAAGGATTTGGTAGTTGATTCTCCTGTGAGCACTGCAAAGCCAGGCGAATGGATTCCCAAGCCTGACTTGGAGAAAATCAACGCGCCTACCGAGCATAATGCTTATCAAGCTACTGCTCCAAAGGACAAGGCTGCTAAGTTTGCTCCGACATTAATTCAATCATTGCCTCTAAACCTCCTTCCGAGCAAGTTCCAGTGCAAACTGCTCCAGTTGCCTAGTCTAATGCTCCTCACTACTATGATCATGTGTCCATCATGAAAAAGCTTGATAAGTTTGTGAACAATCCATTCGATGGTGAAGTGGCCTCTCTGCCTATCCCTCCTGAAGTTATTACACATGCCACTTCTGTTGTTCAAGAAATGAGAGAAGATGCAGTTGAGGTCAACACTCTTTCTGCCGAACTAAGTGATCTTTATGGTCGAATGAAAACCGCCTCTTTAAAAATATTCATTAAAGCACTCGAAGACTCCTACAAGGACACCAACCGTGCCATGACTCTCCTCTGCAACAGAAGGTTGCGTTTTCACACAGATATAGATGAAATAGTTTGAAAGATCTCTGATGAACATCAAGCAAAGGTTACTGGCTATAATGATCTGGTCAAAGGCCACATTTGTCACGCCCAATATGCGACCCTATCCTAAAGGAACTCGAAGGTCCCACAAAGGATAGAAGTGCATATTGGAGATGCTTTTGCAAGGTGGATATCATTACATTGTACCATTACATAATAGTTGGGGATACATACAATATGCATACAAGGCCACACGAATACAACAACGTCATACAAGAGAGCAACATCCGACTACGGATGAAGCACAAACGGAAACCCAAACGACATCCACCCTGCTAGCCCAGGCTGCCGACCTGGAACTTATCCCCTGAATGACGAAGCAGAAGAAGAACTCAAGACAAGCAAGCATCGCTCTCACGTCATGATCATCGCATAACTTGCACCTGCAACTGTTGTTGTAGTAAACTGTGAGCCACGAGGACTCAGCAATCCCATTACCATGTGGTACCAAGACTAGCAAAGCTTAATCGGTAAAGGAAAGGATAAGTGGTGAGCTTGCAGCAGCGTCTAAGCATATATGGTGGCTAACATACACAAATAAGAGCGAGAAGAGAAGCAATGGAACAGTCAAGAAGCTAGAAGCGATCAAGAAGTGATCCTGAAGCTACTTACGTTCATACATAACCCAAACCGTGTTCCGCCGAGAAGAGACCATCACGGCTACACACGCAGTTGATGCATTTTAATTCGAATCTGGTGTAAAGTTCTCTACAACCGGATATTAACAAATTCCCATCTGCCACATAACCGCTTGCACGGCTCTCGAAAGTTTATACCATGCAGGGGTGTCCCAACTTAGCCCATCACAAGCTCTCACGGTCAACGAAGGATATTCCTTCTCCCAGGAAGACCCGATCAGTCTCGGAATCCCGGTTACAAGACATTTCGACAATGGTAAAACAAAACCAGCAAAGTCGCCCGATGTGCCAACAAATCCCGATAGGATTCCCACGTATCTCGTTCTTAGGGCACACCGGATAAGTCAAGCTACGAGTAAAACCAGCCCTCAAGTTTCCCCGAGGTGGCCCCGCAGGTTGCTCGGTTCGGACCAACACTCGAATGAGCACTGGCCCGGGGGGGGGGGTTAAATAAAGAAGACCCTCGGGCTCCGGAAACCCAAGGGAAAAAGGCTTAGGTAGGCAAATGGTAAAACCAAGGTTGGTCCTTGCTGCAGGAGTTTTATTCAAAGCGAACTGTCAAGGGGATCCCATAAATCACCCAACCGCGTAAGGAACGCAATATCAAGGAACATAACACAGGTATGACGGAAACTAGGGCGGCAAGAGTGGAACAAAACACCAGGCATAAGGCCGAGCCTTCCACCCTTTACCAAGTATATAGGTGAATTAATTAAATAAGAGATATTGTGATATCCCAACATAATCCTGTCCATCATGGAACAATCTTCAACTTCATCTGCAACTAACAATGCTATAAGAGGGGATGAGCAAAGAGGTAACATATCCCAGCAACGGTTTGCTAGGAAGGGTGTAAAAGGTCAGAGGCTGACATGGCGAATTGGGAGGCTTGAAGAACAAGTGATAGGTAGCGCAACATAGCGATAGAACAAAGCAACTAGCATAGCAATGATAGTAGTGAGATCCAGGGTGACGGTCATCTTGCCTGAAATCCCGCTAGGAAGAAGAACAAGTCCATGAAGAATATGAAGCTACAAAGATGAACCAAGCGTAGACGAATGAATCCTCACGATCGCAACGAAACAGGAACTAACGAGAAGGAGCACAGCCGGAAAGAAGCAAACACACGGTAAACACTCAACACATAAACATGACATGATGCACAACCAAGCATGATGCATGACAAAGGCTGCATGAAGCTACTCATGGCAAGAGATGATGCATACAAGAGCAACACATCAAAGCAAGTTTAAATGAGGCCGGAAACAACATATAACAAATCCGGTAAGTCCTCATATGCAAATTTCGAAATTGGTCCAGATCTGAATAAACCTTATGTTCAAGTTGTTATACAGCAAGTTAAGATGCACCAAGATGATCTATAAGAAATTCTAGTCAAGTTCCATATAAAATTCATTTAGTTCAGAGCTACGACCTAGAAGATATGAGCAAAACAAGTTAAACATGGCATTGATGCAAAATGCATTCAAACATCAAACAAACACATTCAAAACAAGGATGCAATAAGATAAGATGAAACTACATGCAATTCTAAGCAAGTTTCATATAGAGCACACTCCAAACGAAGCAACGGTGCAACCCATACACTCCAAACAAGATATAACAACAATCTGTCCATACAGCAACTAGGCATCTTACAAACATCAAAACAATATGCTACAACACTTCAACATGAAAACAAAAGGCATTGACATGATGTACAGGTAAGGCATGACAAAACATGAACACTGAGCTATCTACAGAAATCAATATAACATGCTCAAAAGGACATGGCAAGATTGCAAATAATAACAGTTCACAGACTTAGCAGAAAATCACTGAGCATGACAGAAATAACATCAGGTTGCAATTTTTAAACCAATCAAACAACATGTTATAGCAAGCTATAATGGAAAAATAGAGCATGGCATGCTAATACTAAATACAAAGAACAAAACATCCTTACTAAACTAATTCCAAAGATCAACAGAAAAGATGGTAGCATCCATGCAAACATGGCACATGATATGATAGATTCAGAATAACAGTACATGGCAGGAACAATGATAAGTAGGCATGTTGGTGAGTTTGTACCACTCTCCAAATAGCATTTCCTGGCATGTGAAGTCAATCAACAGTAGGAGGACATAATTATGAAGCTACACATGGCAAGATAAAGTTCATAGGGTGCATGGATCACTAGCAAAGCTCATGGCAAAACTGAACTTAATGTTAACAGGCTGACAGCAACATTATTTAGCAATTTGAGATCAAGATTACAACAAGCTACAGTAGGCTATAAATGCAACCAGTGGCATGGATGGATAGAGCATGACATTTATAACAAAACATCCTTAGTGAACATCTCCAGATTATGCATATAATGACTTGTAGCAGTAGGTTTACATAGCATCATGATATAACAGATTCAGCCTGGCAAAATAGTAACAACAAGTACCCTACTTCACGAGATTGATGCGCTCACCACAAGGCACAAAAAAACACATGGATTGCACCACTTTAAAGATGGCATGAGTATGTTCCTAAAACATGTAGTCATCATGCTCAAAGGATGCACACACAAAATGCAACGAAAATGACAAAACAACAAGTTATAACAGTCTCAGCAGGCTAACATCATATAACACTCTTGCAACAATGATTAGGGCATCAAGATGGACTCAAACAAACATGGCACAATGGAAAGAAATGAAGATCATCTCACAATGAACACTTCGATATATTACACGCACAAAACGGAGCAGCACACAAGAAGTTATGGCATGGTAAACAGGTGCATATGAGATAAAAACCTGGGGACTTGGACGAAAATATACCCTCCGAAAAGTCAACGGGACGAGGTCGAGCGGGACGGAGTGGTGCGAAACGGGGACGCGGCGTTTGGATGATATCCCGGTGGATCTCGTCCAGATCCACCGGATCCGAGCTCCTCCTCGCCCTTGGTGGGTCCTTTGAGTTCCTTTAGGATAGGGTCGCATATTGGGCGTGACAACATTGATCAAGTTGCCCAGCAAAAGAAGAAGCAACGAAAGGAGATTGTGAAGAAAAATGTACCTCGTGCAATAGAAAAGTCACCAGAACGCCCCGAAGCCCAGTCTCCAAAAAAATCTCCTGAGCCAGTTGTTCCATCGCACTCCCCTGTCAAAGACTCGGATGCTCCCCCCTCGCCAAGGCCAACTGAATCAGTGCCTATGGCCTCCCTGCTCATGCTGATATTCCACCCCATCTAAATGTTTCGAAGGAAGGTGAAATCCCTCGCTCCGAACCCCAAGCCTTTCCGACTCATGAAGCACCAAATGTCTCTGCCTCTCCAACAATTTAGCAACAATAGATTCCAGTGGAACAACCTCAACTGCCTGTAGTGCTTGATTCGGCCTTAGTACCTACAGTAACAGAATCTGCTATACTGCCTACTGCCTCTGCAGCTCCCAGTATTGTGCTACTAGCTCCATGTCACATTAAGTTATCTCTCGACACAACGACAAGAATGCAAGATGTTGGTACCTCCGAACATAAATTAGTTTCTGCTCGTCGTACTGACTCTGTTGTATATGTAGATGAATTTCTCTCACCAGAAGACGAACTCAATTACCCATACCCTCATGAAGAACTACCTTTGTTCTCGGCAGGTGCTGGCACCAAAGGTCCTCTTTTCAATCGTAATACGCATCACAATTTCTTTCAAGCTAGTTCGTATGATGGGTCGCGCACTTCTTAATCGCCTCGCTTCTGGACAAAGGAATAGGCCATATATTACTCTTGGGTCCTCTATGAGAGCAAAAAGATATTTCCCACGAATACCTGAACATCCCTGCTATGCAAAACATTGGCTGCTTCAATCCGTTGCTGCAAGATCTAGATGATTTCTGCCTCACCAAGATATTCGAATTCGAGCATCCTTGGAATAGAGAGATTATTCTTCAGTTCTATGCTACTCTATATATCTCTAGTGATGAATCTGACAGCACAAAATGGATTATGGAGTGGATGACCGAAGGCAAACGCATCAAATGCACTTCAACAGATTTTGTCTCGCACTTCCATTTCCCTTGCTTTAAGAATGGTGACACTTAAATTAGGGTGCACAACAATGATGTTATATTAGATGAAACTTTTCGGCACACTATGGATCCAAAAAATATTCGTGACTACATTGGTCCTCCCCGTCCTGAGCACTTAACGTTCAAAAATCAGATGCTATTTCATATGCTCTCTTACACTATTTGCCCTCTGGACAGGATGAATATAGATAGGACCATCTCAGATGTTCTTCGGAATGCTATCTATGCAATCTCTGAACGGTATATCTTTGATGTTGAGGATATGTTACCGTGTATTCTGAAGGATTCTGGTCAACATCCTTTCTGCGTGAAAGTTTTCACACCATGGATCCAGATATTTATTGATCACGCTATGTGCACCGAGTATCTGATGAAAGTAAGTCATAGAAGCTTCATTCCTCCTGTTCTCGATACCCTGCAAATCGTGGAAGATATTTGGGTAAAGCGACCGCGTCAAGCCCTCGCGATTATGACAAGCAATTTGATGGTCCACGTATCCCTCAGCGTGACCGACAGATTTTTCCTCAACCTCCATCGTAACTTGAAATGAGTTTGCATACTCAACAACTACCGCTGCAGCACATTGCTGAGGATCGACGCGAAAAAGAACATCTCACATCTGAGCTAAATGCTCTCCACAATCGAACCATAAGCATGCATCTGATTGCTGATGAAAACAAGAAGAGGCTCTGGAAATTTCTTCACAAGTTCTTTACCAAGAAACAACTCCCGAATGTCCATCTCGAAGAGCTCAATGATTATATTGACAAAGGCTTCACTATTTTGGATTTCCAAGAATGGAGTACCCCTCCTCCTCCTAGTCGTGAGCCAACCACTGATCTTTTGCATCTTAAGATCCGCAAACGGCTTGAAGAATCTAAAGCCACCTCACCGACCGATAAACCAATCGAAGGCCATGCGTTATGCCGTGTTCCTCATGTGGCTGCCCCGAATATGCCCTCGTACTCTCAACCCCAAGTTGTTATCCCTGAAGGAAAAATTGCTGCTGCTGAAGACGAAGCCGATACAGTCACTTCCGAAGACGAAATCACCTCAGACAGTTCTTCTGGAGATGCCACCGAGTGAACCAAGCTCTGCATTTTTCAGTCATGTTATTCGTCACCTTTTTGACACTAGTTGACTAAAAGGGGGAGAATTACATCGAGTCTCGATAGATTTGCTTTCTGTGTTTCTTTTGGTTTGGTTTCGTGCAAGTTTGAAACTTCTAGTCTAAACTTATATGCTCTAAGTTGTTAAACTTTTGTGTTTCTTTTGCAGGTGGAATTATTATCGGAAGTTATGAATGATTGCACTACAACCTCGATGGATTATATATAATCAGTGCGAATCATTGACTAGAATGATTGAAATTTCCTCTGTATACTTCAATATTTGCACAAGAATTAATCTCATATCTTTATCCTTGCATATATATAGGGGGAATCTATTTCATCATCGAGCAAAGTAGCATGTATTCACTCTTGTTGGAATTACCTATCACTTATCTATCTTCGCTTTGATGAGTATCTATTTTATCAACAACCGTATAAAAAGGGGGAGATTCTTGGTGCAATAATTTGCCTAATTATGTTTTGGAGTTTGTTGACATAAACAGTATGGGACTTATGTGTTTGCTAGTGCAAAAGAGTAACACATCCCTGGAATCAAGGGGAGTTTGATTCAAACGATGAAGATAATCCCCTGAGTGGCAGTGAAGGTTATCACCGAAGATTATGATAATAAGAGTGACCCCTCGAAAAATTCTAACGTGAAGCAATTAGTTTGGTGCCTGTCCGAAGGAAGTGACAGTGACCGAGAAGATTGAAGACGAAGTGAAGACGTAACATTTATTTCGTTGTTTCTTTCCTATTTATTGAGTCAGAGGACCACCGTACTATTAAGAGGGACGTAGCGTTCGAAGCTTTTATTCTCTGATGCCTAAACCCAAATCCTATGAAAGTTGCGAGAGAGTTCTCTTTGTTCCGAGCAAATACTTGCTAGCAAGAGACGCTGATCTTCTTCGCTGCGAGTGATTTGTCTTTGACCGAGGAGTTAGCAATGCTAGGTCAACTAATGTTACTGTTGCTCTTAAAATCTGACGGTTGTAAACGTGTTGGTTGGCCATTGGCTGGACCGCATGTCCAAAATGGTCATTCCCCACCAGGGAAGGCTGCAGCTATAAATAGCCACCCCGCGACGGGCATTGTCTGGTGGTTGCTCCATTTAATTGTGAGAAGATTGTTGAGCAACCCCTCTCCTAAGTGATTTGGGCTTAAAATCCACCCAGAGAAAACCCCAGAGCCGCAAAATTAGTTAGTGGTTCAGCAACACTCGAATCTAAGTCCAGTACGCTCCGCCTATTACTCTTGAGAATTGCAAACTCTCTAGAAAGTTAGGTGTCAATTTCTTCAGGGACCAAGAGTAATTGTGGTTCTCGAAGAAGAAGTCTGTAAAGGTTTGGAGATCGCCTCAAGTATCTACCATGAGTGATCGACATTGGTTGACGAACCAATTGCCGAGGGGAATAGGGCGAAGAGATTTTATCTTCTATGTTAAATCACAACCCCTCCAACCAGACATAGTCCTCGTGTAGAACGGCGAACTGGTCTACCAAATTCCTTGTCGCCATCGAGCATCACTGGTTACCTCTGCTTCTCCTCTTAACATTCGAACTATTTCTATCATGTGATTTGTCTCTATGCATGCTTTTAGTTTCCATTCGTTAGTCTGTATTCACTTGTTGTACACTGTTTACATTCACTCCGCTGTTGGGTTCTGAGAATTTTGATATTTCCAAGAAATTTTAGAACTCCCATTCACCCCCCTCCTCCGGTAGACATACTTCGTTCCTATAGTTCTGAGTAAATCTTCATGGCTTATTTTCTACAAATCATTTCAAGGTATTCATAAACTTTAACAAATAGTTTTCAAGGTTGTGTGTCACAGGAAAACATCTTAAAAAGGATTGAGGTCATTGTTCATTAATACAACTTCTACACAACAACAATGCTCCTCGGATGAAGATTCACATCGCTTCCCTCTAGATCATCTTCCCAGCATAACCTTAGAAGATACAGCTTTAGCAGAATGCCTACATTTAGGGGGAGCATGTTTATCATCGTATTACCACTCTCATATCTCTTGGTTCATTCACATCTTATTACATTTCAATTCATCTATCTTTCGATGTAGTCTAGTTTGTCAACAATTGTCAAAAAGGGGGAGAATGTATGTGAAATTCTTTCCCTCATGTGTTCTGGAGATTTTAGAGAGAAACAAGCATGGACTGATTTTTTTGCTAGTGCACACACAGAGAAATAATCCATGCGGAACGAAGAAGAATGCCAACTTTGGTGTCAAGTTTGAGGAACTTCACCGCAGGATATTTGAGATTTCGAGAAGTTGTGTCATATCTCTCGAGTCCATTCTGGCAAGAAGATTGATGCGAAGAAGTTGACCCCTTAAAATCTATTGCTACTGTGAAGCAATTGGTTCGGAGCTCACCCAAAGGAAAGTGACTAAGAAGTTCAAAGGAAAAGCAAAGATGTAGGATTATGTCTGTTGTTCTTCTTCTCTTTCTTGAGTCTCAGGATCTCCATACTATTAAGAGGGATTTAGGTTCTCAAAGCTTAGATCCATTGTGATGCTCAGCCCAAACCTATGAAAGTATCAGAGAAATATTTTCATGCTCCGAATGACTACCTATCAGCAGTAGACGTTGTTCTTCATGTTGCAGGAGATATCTTTTGGACCGAGGAGTTAGCATTTCTTGCTCCATAACAAATGTTATCATTGTGCTCAGTTACCAACCGTTGTACTCGTGTCGTTCAGCCATTGGTTGATGCACATGTCCATTTTGGTCATTTCCCATCAGGGAAGGCTGTGGCTACAAATACCCACCCCACTCAAACATTGTATGTTGGCTGCTCTGCTTAAGATTTCTGAGAAGGCTGATTGAGCATCCCCTCTTCGAGTGATTTGAGTTTAAAATCACCCGAGAGAAAACTAAGAACCAAAACTTAGACAGTGGTTGAGCATCATAGTAGTTCTGAGTTAGAGTTCTTGTACTTGTTACTATTGAGAGCTGCACACTCTCTAGGCAGATAGGGGTCGGCTCGAGTGTTGAAGAGTTGTTGTCTTCACCGAGCAAGATCTTCAGCAACCAAGAGTGATTGTTGTTCGCGAAGGAAGTTTGTCGAAGGTTTCGAGATTGCTGATAAGCATCTGCCATGAGTGAAATCAACTGGAGTCTGATCAGCTCCTAGTTGAAGGAGAATAGGATGGAGAGAGGTTGTTCCTGTGCTCAATCACAAGTCCCTCCAACCAGACATAGTCCTTTGGCAGAAGGACGAAGTTGTCTACCAAATACACTCAACGCCATCGAGCACCACCGGTCCTTTCTACTGACCCTGTATTTATTTTAGAAGTTATCTTTCGTGTTTGATGTTGATTGTGTATTTGAATATATATGATCTGTTATCATGCGCTAGTAGTCTACTGCATTTCTCTGATATCTTCCGAGCAATTCTCTATCCCTAGCATCCCATGTGCCATTGATCTCGCTACTTGCGTTAGGTTACCTACCATGTGACTACACATGGTATGCTTACTGCATTACCATCGTGATAGTCAAACCTATCGTCTAATATACTCGTTCCATTGTCACTGCATACCTCGAAGGATTTGTACCTCGGTAGGTTTCCTACCAGTAGTTTAATTTATTTGTACCTTTTCTGCTGCTATGGTTGGGACAGATTCGATACATTCGAAAGAATTTTTGAATCTCCCATTCACCCCCCTCTAGTCGATATACTCTTAGTCCCCACACCTCCAAAATGTGGGGATGAGGTTCATGATATTGCTCTAAAAAATGAGAGAAAAAGAGGGAAGCCGCAAGGCTACTATCCTTTTACCAAACTTGTGCTTCAAGGTAGCACCATGTTCTTCATACAGGGAGTCTCCTGAGTTATCACTTTCATATACTAGTGGGAATTTTTCATTATAGAACTTGGCTTATATATTCCGATGACGGGCTTCCTCAAAATTCCCGAGGTCTTCATGAGCTAGCAAGTTGGAGGCACACCCACTTAGTTTCAGTATTGAGCTTTCATACACTTACAGCTCTCGTGCATCTGTCGCATGGCACTCCCTACTCCTCGCATTGATATTGATTAAAAGGCCTCTCCATTGCTATCGATTTGCCGAGTTGATGTGAGATTTTCTTCCTTTTTGACATCCCTTATATCTCTACCACCGCATTCTATTCCACCAATAGTGCTAATGTCCATGGCTCATGCTCATTTATTGAGTGGAGTTGAAAATGCTGAAACACATTAACAAGTATGATCCAATTGCTTGGTTTGACATGGGGGTGCTCATGATTTATATTTATGCAGTGAAGGCGGAGTCATGCCATGCTTACATTATTTAATGAGTACGGATAACATTAGTTGAGCATCATATATTTTGAAGAAGTAATGATTATTTTCTTGTATTCATGGATATTATTATGTTGATATCAATTACTTCATCATTTCTCAATATTTATACCATATAGAGATTACATATCAGACATGTTAGGTAGCATTCAACATAAAAAATTTGGCTTTTATCATTTACCTACTCGAGGACAAGCAAGAGTTAAGCTTCGGGATGCCGATACGTCTCCAATGTATCTATATTTTTTTATTGTTTCATGCTATTACATTATCAATCTTAGATGCTTTATATGCAATTGAATATCATTTTTTGGGACCAACCTATTAACCTAGTGCCCGGTGCCAGTTGCTATTTTTTTTGGCTTTTCAGAAAATCAATACCAAACAAAGTCCAAACGGACGAAATATTATGGTGATCTTTTTGGACCAGAAGGGATCCTAGAAGGTTCGGGGGGAGGCCATAAGACTTACAGGAGAGCCACAAGCTTATATAGCGTGCCCCTAGGGAGCGCGCCACCTATGCTTGTGGGTCCAATGCAGCTCTGTTTGACCTAATTCCACTTCTATAAATTCCCATAAATCCCTAAACCAATAGAGGGTCACCCGAAACAATTTTTCCACAACTGCAAGTTTCTGTTCTTCCGTGACCCCGTCTGGAGGCCTTTTATGGTAGTCTGTCGGAGGGGTAGTCAATCACGGAGGGCTTCTACATCATCCATGCTATACCACCAATGATTTGGGAGTAGTATAGCACAGACCTACGGGTCTATAGTGATTAGCTAGGTGGCTTCTTCTCTCTCTTTGATCTTCAGTACAATGTTGTCTTCAAAGATCAATTTGATGTAATCTTCTTTTGTTGTGTGTTTGTTGGGATCCGATGAATTTGTTGGTTTATGATCAGATTATTCATTGAAAGTAATTGAGTCTTTTCTAATCTTTATTATGCATGATTATTATAGCTTTGTAATTCTCTCCGATCTATCCGTTGGGTTTGGCCAACTAGACTGATTTATCTTCAGTGGAAGAGATGCTTTGTAGTGGGTTCAATCTTGCGGTATCCGCACCCAGTGGCAGCAGGGGTAGCGAGGCACGTATTGTATTGCTATCACTAAGGGTAAAATGACAGGGTTTAATCATATTGCTTGGTTTTATTCCATCTACATTATGTCATCTTGCTTAAAGCGTTACACTGTTTGTTATGAACTTAATATCCTACATGCATGCTGGATAGCGGTTGATGGGTGGACTAGTAGTAGTATATGCAGGCAGGAGTCGGTCTACTTGTCACAGGCGTAATGCCTATATACATCATCATTGCCATGAATAATGTCATAACTATGTGTTTTTCTATCAATTGCCCAACTATTGTTGATGCTAGTTCATTTATTTGGTGGAAGATCATATGTTCATATCCTTAATGATATTCAATACCCCTCTGATCTTGAACATGAACATGCTTTGTGAGTATTTACTTTCGTTCTTGAGGACATGGGAGAAGTCTTGTTATAAGTGATCATGTGAATTTGGTATTTGTTCAGTATTTTGTTGACATGTATGTTCTGATTCACAATTATTCTTTTAGTGGTCTTATGTGAACGTCGACTAAATGACACTTCACCATCTTTGGGCCTAATGGAAGGCATTGTGTACTAGTAATTAGATGAAGGGTTGCTAGAGTGACAGAAGCTTAAATCCTAGTTTATGCGCTATTCCATAAGGGGCTGATTTGGATCCATGTGCTTCATTCTATGGTTAGATTTATCTTAATTCTTCTTCCATAGTTGCATATGCTTGCGAGAGGGGTTAATCATAAGTGGGAGGCTTATTCAAGTAAGAACAGCACCCAAGCACCGGTCCACCCACATATATAATTATCAAAGTAACAAACGTGAATCAAACAAACATGACGAAAGTGACTAGATGAAATTCCCATGTGTCCTCAAGAACACTTTGCTTGCTATAATAGAAAGTTTTGGCATGTTCTTTGCTATAAAAAGGATTGGGCTACCTTGTTGCACCTTCGTTACTATTGGTAATTTTTGCTCGTTACAAATTATCTTGCTATCAAACTATTTGTTACCGATAATTTCAATGCTTGCAGAAAATACCTTGCTAAAAACCGCTTGTCATTTCATTCTGCTACTCGTTGGGATCGGCACTCTTATGTATCAAAAGGATTATGATTGACCCCCTATACTTGTGGGTCATCAGCAGCTCACAAGTATCAACAACTCTTGAGCCTGCTTTTTAATGTGATGTTTTTTGAGTAATTGTTGGCCATGGGTGTGGTCGTCTAGTAGGTCTTTTATTTGATATACGTCATCTATTTATGCATGTCTTCTTCATGTTGTTATTTACCTTTGTGGTAACTTAGTGACTGGAGCCGTCCAATCCACCAGTATAGTTAGATATGTTCAACTCCCTAGGCCACACATGAATTTGATAGGTTGGTTGAGCGACTTGATAGACCTCTGGGTGACAAGCATTGCTATCTTTAGAGGAGCACAACTTACCTAGGAGTAACCTCGATAGAATTTAATGCCTTCAGTATTGTGATATTAATGGCTTCCATTAGCTATTTCATGTATGTGATGAGGTGTAGGACGATTAAGTTGTCTCAATAAGGTGTTACTTGAGATACAATGCTATGTGAGGGACGACCCACCATTGATAGATTACTCTATCTAATGAAGCACTGTATTGACCGAGCTAGTGCTGGTAGTCGAGAGATCAACACTATTCAACGCCGCCAGCGGGACATTATCATGCTTAAACACCAACTCTACTTATCCATAACATCGCATTATTTCTTCTTAGTTTATTTTAGTTTTTTAGTTTAGTATTTATTTTGTGTTCCTTTTAGTACTTAGTTAAAACCCCTAACCTTTTTTTGCTTCCCTTAGCAACCGACGAGGGTAAACTGTTTCCAAACTTTGTTTGGGTGTGAGCGTAGTTGCATCCATGACAGCGCAGCAGCGGGGTTGGTAGTGTCATCCTCATCCTTTTCACTCCAGGTGGGTTTTTGACACTTAATTTATTGCAAAATTGCTACAATGCCATGTGCACTTGCAGGACATTCAACATTTCCTGATGCCATTGTCTGGGAGCATAGCGATTGGTCATTATTTCCCATTCACACTTAGTTTATTTTGTTTGTTGGTATTTATCTTACTAATTTTCTTTTAAACAAGAAATACAAATAAAATGGCTAATCACGTCTTCCAAGTTTACTATTCATGAACAGATGAAACTTGCAATGGAGGAGAGACATCAGTTTAGCATACCTAGTTGTTGATGTAGAGAATATACAAGAACGGGTAACGGTGTTGAATAAATGATACTCAATCATACGAAGTGGACACCCCATCACTTGTCATGATTGTAAAATCTAAGGGCTTCTCATTTGTCAATGTAAGTACAATATTGATCCATTACTAGCAACTTACAATAATGGTGACAAATGCAATGCGAGTATGGATCCAAGACAGTTACTACCACACATTGGGTTCCGGTAACTCAATCTCTCTCGACCTATTAATCGCCTTGATCTCTGTCCAGGAGTCACAATGAGTTTCTGGTGTTTGTAGGGCATGTGTTGGTGGCCGTGCGTAGCGCTGACCTTAAAGGTGGGCTATGATGTGGTACAGACACCGTGGCATGGTGTACCAAGTGGCACCCATTTGGTGGGCTTCCCGAACACATGTCCTACAAACCGGTGGATCTCGGGTAGGGGGTCCCAAAATGTGCGTCTAAGGTTGATGGTAACGGGAGGTGGGGGACACGATGTTTACCCAGGTTCGGGCCCTCTCTATGGAGGTAATACCCTACTTCCTGCTTGATTGATCTTGATGAATATGATTATTACAAGAGTTGATCTACCATGAGATCGTAATGGCTAAAACCCTAGAAGTCTAGCTTGTATGATTATGATTGCGTCTACAGACTAAGCGCTCCGGTTTATATAGAGACTGGAGGGGACTAGGGTTGTACACAGTCGGTTACAGAGAAAGGAATCTTCATATCTATGCGCCAAGCTTGCCTTCCATGCCAAGGAGAGTCCCATCTGGACATGGGAGAGAGTCATCTGTCTTGTATCTTCACGGCCCATCAGTCCAACCCACACTACATAGTCCGGCCATTCGAGGACCCCTTAATCTAGGACTCCCTTAGTAGCCCCTGAACCAGGCTTCAATGAGGAAGTGTCCAGCGCGCAGATTGTATTCGGCATTCCAAGGCAGGTTCCTTCTCCAAATACTCCTAGATATTCTTTAAACACAAGAATCGTGACGGCTCTGCAAAACAAGTACCACACACAACCGCAGAGAGTATAGTACTTCACGAGTCCAATCTGCCGACAATTTTTGTAGCGTGACATCGCGTCGCCGCCCGGCCATTGTTTCGAACCGTTTTTTAGCCTCCCACTCCATATTTCGAGATGCAATTTCATTGGCATGTCTTGTCAAAGCAGAGATCGTGTCACCGTATTGCAGGATTCTCATCAATACGGGCATGGGTAACCCAACCGTGTCGTCTGCATGTCCCTCGAGGAATAGGTGAGTTTTAAGGCGAGTGGGGAGGTGCTTGATATTCACAGCCATTATAAAGAGATAAGGATTTACCCCTTTCACCCACGCCTTCTCTCTCTCTGCCTCCCCCATTCTCGAGCTCCAGCGCCCAAGTTCTCATCTTTCCCGCCCCAAGAAAGCACTCCGACCATGTCCAGGTCCGGAGTGCAGGGCAAGTGGATGGTCTTCTCCGTCAAGGAGAATGACATTACGAAGCTCCGGGAGGCCGGATATTTGGCCAAGGAAGTCGCCCACCGGCTATTGGCCAAGGGACAGATCGTCCCTACCCCAGAGTCCCATGAGAGGGTGGTGTTCATCCCCCACTTCGTCCGCGGGCTGGGATTCCCTCTCCACCCATTCGTCTGCGGACTCATGTTCTACTACGGGCTAGATTTCCATGATCTAGCCCCAAATTCTTTCCTCAACATCTCGGCATTTATTGTCGTGTGCGAGGCTTTCCTCTACATCCCACCCCACTTCAGATTGTGGTTAAAGATCTTCAATGTGAAGCTGAAGGTGGTGAGTGACCAACACGCAGAGTGCGGAGGCGCCATGGTGAGCAAGATGCCCAATGTCACATGGCCTGAAGGCTCCTTCGTGGAGACCGTCAAAGGGTGGCAGAAATCGTGGTTATATATCACAGAGCCGCGCGGCACCACCTGGGCCGCGGCTCCCGAAATCCGGTCCGGAGCCCCGATACGGCTCACCTCCTGTCCAGAGAAGGGCTTGGACTGGTCTTTTCTGGACAAGCTGACAGCGCTTCAGACGCGCATCAGGAGCATGATAGACAAGAATGTCAAGCTTATCAATGTGATCAAGGTGATGCTTGTTCGCCGGATCCTTCTGTGCCAAAGCCGGACGCGCCATTTGTGGGAGTACGATCCGGCCAAGCACTAGACCTTGCTGCAGTTCTTCAGCACTACGCACGAAGACATCTAGAAGGTGTTTTTCAAGTCCAGTGAGACATGGCCGGACACGACCGAGGACCGTGGGCACGACTTGGCCCATCCCGCTAGTCCGGTAAGTTTTTTCATCATTTCAAATTGTATACATTACTTGCATACCCGAGGAAGACGCCTAAGCCTACCTACTAATTCTCTCAGGGCTGGACAAAGAAGGCGGACCGGATTCACTGTCTAGCTCCGCTGCCCGAAGACCTAGCAATTCCACTTCTAACGAAGATGCTGGTTCCGGTGCCCTATCAAGCACCGGACACATGGGGGAGCAAATCCCCATGGATACTGGCGATGGGGGCCATATTCAGTTCCGCCCCCAGCCGAATACGGTCCCGGAGACCCATGCGGCTCCGGAACCGGGCAAGCAGCCTCCTTCAAAAGGAGGAGGTGCGCCAATTCCGCCAGTGACCTCTGTCCAGCCAGAGGCGCCGGACACTCTAATGGAAGCGCTGTGAAGTGCTTTCATTGTTGAAGAACACCGTACCCTTATGGGTATGGTGGTTTAGAGGATTCAGTCTGCGAAGAGCGGACAGACCGAAGCCGGCACAAGGCTTCTAATAGGCTTTGTGGTAAGCAACGCAATTATGTAAAAAGAATGTCACAGTATAGACGGTAGCCCCTGAGTCTCTGTCCGGTGTTCGGAAAGAAAAGCCGAACAGAGGATCAAATAATTTTCGTAGGAGACTAACTTGACATGTCTATGTGAATAACTAGGCGTCGTTGCTGGCTGTGACCTCTCATGCTGCTGAGGTCTCTGGACTGAAGCAGAGTCTGGAGCGGACCGAGGAAGAGCTCGGCTGTGTGAAGAAACAGGTGGAAGACAATCAAGGTATGCAATAACTTGTCTATATTCAGGAAGGATTAATGATTTGTGCTAACTAAAGTTCCATGATATTTATTAGGAGTGGCGACCGAGGTCGAGACCCTCAAGAAGGTGTTGGCCGAGGCCGAGGAGAGAGCGGCCAAGGTACAAGCCACCCGTGAAAAGCATGAGGCCAGGGTTGGTGAGGTCCAGCAGGAGCTCCAAGACGCCATGAAGAAATGTGAGTCCTTGGAGTGCAACATTACGGATCAAGAGTCTGAACTTGCCAAGGCCCGCCAAAGCGCACACGATGCCCAGGTAGAAGCCCAGGGCACCCTCCAGGAAGTCCAGGAGGCCAGAAAAATCGCGGCGGTAAGGCCTTTATTATGCAGAGAAAATATGTGAAGAAAAGGTTCCTGTTACTGACACGGATTTGGAGCTCTCCAGGGGCGTTTGTGGATCTGGCGCGCAGCGTTTCAAATGCTGCGGAGTTCTTCCGAGCCGAAGAGGGGAGCTCCATGGAGAAGCTGTTTTGATCGTAGTACCTTGTGCTAGAACATCCGGTGCCCTTTAGCGATCAGCTAAAACAGCTGGCCGAACTGCATAGGGCGACCGAACTTGCCATGAAGGATTTAATAATCTGGCTATGGCCTGCCGAAGCCATACCCAGGAGCTACTTTGGTCTCGTGAAGTGGCTGGTCAATGCCTGCCCTCGGCTTGATGCCATCAAGTGGTCAGTCGGAATCAAAGGCGCGCGAATGGCCTTCGCCCAAGTCAAACTGCAGTGGGTGAAGATGGACGCCGTGAAGCTTGTGACCGAGGGACCTCCTGCGGGCAAGGAGCACCGCATGCCCGAGTGGTATTTTGACGATGTCCTCGAGGGATCCCGCATTGTACATGGGAAGTGTTCAAAAGACATTATCTTTGAATGAAGTCATTCAAATTGTCCCTTCCTGTATTATGAAATAGAGCCGTTATGTAATATAATGCCTGTTATTTATAATTTTAACTCCCGTGCGGCCGTTTTGTTAAATCTGAGAGTTGGCCAGTCGTCAGCTTCAGCCCCCACGTCGGTAGTATGGGGGTGTTCGGGATGAATCTAAATACTCTTTATTGCAGAGTTTGGTCCTTAAAGGAGGTGTTTAGCGCAACGAAGGCTTTATCACCCTCACTTAGCCATAGGAGTTTGACAAATAGAAATTTAGGCTTAGCCCCTAGTATTCATAAGTCCGAACATGGGGTGCTGTAAACACCTGATCGGATAAAAACCGATTCATCGCATAATGCGGAAAAAATCGCAAAAGATTTGTAACCTCTCGAACAGCTGACCGGCTCACGCCGCATCGTGACAGTCAGTTTTTGGCTTTCTCTACTAAGGTGCTCATCCGGTTAAACAAGGACACAATCCTAGTAGTTCTCCCTTTACTACCCTAGCCGATATTGCGGAATGTAAGGTAGTAAGCACAGGAGTCGGGCAACCCAACTATTGACCAAAGACATGATTCGGAGCCGATGCATATAATGCTAAAGTTCGGGGTGCCGAACTATATTGTAAAAAGTGTTTGGACTTTGTTGCCGTATTATGGGGCGTGATGAAGCCCCTGGCGAATTAAGGCGTACCAGAGTGTACGGGTGCAATTGATAAGAATATCAAGAAAAATGAAGTAATAGGCTAATACCGCAGAAATTGGGCCGCAAACTATTTTCCATTATAGTTTGATTAATACGTCAAGCATATTTGTACAGGTAGTGCAATAAGCAACAGGGCTATTTAACATGCCACGACCAAGGGAGAGCTGCGTGCGGGTCCTTAAAATAGGCATAACGATCGTTTAAAGAGACCACCTGGAAATTCCCTTATACGTCAATGCCTCTTGCCATCTTGGTGTATCTATCCCTTGATAGGTGTGACAATCGGGCCACCGGGAAAGGCCTAGGGAAAAAAGAAACCTGAAAAGAAAAAGAAAAAGTGAAAGTATGTGGGTCCAGGGGAGGTTGAGCCGTATTATGGACCACGATCTAATTGTGCCTCCATCTATGCCCATGGTATTTTGAGTGTGTAGTTATGTATTCGCGGTACGAATGCCGTCGTTTGGTCCGAACTGGGACGGAGGCCGAATTGCTAGTCAACACTACAAAAAAGGCACATCTGTGACATTTTGGGCCGAACGAAAAAATTTGTCATACTTATGACACTTCTATGACGATAATTGTGACAAAACCCGGTATCATCATAGATGTGGTGGGCTCCTACTTCTATGACAAAAAATCATGACAGAAAATGGGCTTTTCATCCTGGGCGGGCCGGAGACGCAGCTGCATGACATTCTTTGGGCCTTCCATGACAGAAAAACCATGGTAGAAGCGAGGGTGAGGAAAATATTGGGGAGTTCCTGGTTACGGTGGGTGGTCGGGGGCCGAGCGATGCGCGTTTCTCTCGTACCGTACGCGCGTGGGTGCGAGGCGTTGGGCTCTAACTGAACCCGAGCGAGGCGTCACCTAACTAAACCCGAGCGATTGCACTGCAGGCTACGCGTTACTGAACCCGAGCGATCGAGCGATCGAGCGATTCCTTCTCTACTGCTCCTAACTGAAGCCGACCGATGCTGCCTCTGGATGAACAGTGTGCGTTGCTGGGGGGTTTGGATGAACAGTGAGCATTGCTGGGGGGGTTGGATGAACAGTTCCCGGTGGGGGTGGATGAACAGGACCCCGTGGTTGCCTCTGGATAAACAGGAACCCGATCGATCGAGCCGGTTGGGGCTGGCTGAACAGGACCCTCTGGAGGGCTGGATGAACAGGACGACCCTGTGGAGGGCTGGTTGCATAGTAGCCGGTGGAGGGCTGGATGAGCAGTAGCCCGTGGAGGGCTGGATGAACAGTAGCCCATGGAGAGGGCTGGTTGAACAGTAGCCGGTGGAGTAGCGCGCGGTGGAGGTTGGATGAACAGTCGCAGGTGGAGGCTGGAGGAGGTTGAGGTGGATGAACAGTAGCCCGTGGACATTGGAGGAGGTCGACAGTGGAGATGAACAGTGAGGGAGCCCTAGATTAGGGGGTGTCTGGATAGCCGAACTATCACCTTTGGCTGGACTCCTGGACTATGAAGATACAAGATTGAAGACTTCATCCCGTGTCCGGATGGGACTTTCCTTGGCGTGGAAGGCAAGCTTCGCGATACAGATATATAGATCCCCTACCATTATAACCGACTCTGTGTAACCCTAACCCTCTTCGGTGCCTATATATACCGAAGGGTTTTAGTCCGTAGGACGAACAACAATCATACCATAGGCTAGCTTCTATGGTTTAGCCTCTCTGATCTCGTGGTAGATCTACTCTTGTACTACCCATATCATCAATATTAATCAAGCAGGAGTAGGGTTTTACCTCAATCGAGAGGGCCCGAACCTGGGTAAAAACATCGTGTCCCTTGTCTCCTGTTACCATCCGCCTAGACGCACAGTTCGGGACCCCCTACCCGAGATCCGCCGGTTTTGACACCGACATTGTTGCTTTCATTGAGAGTTCCTCTGTGTCATCATCTTTAGGCACGATGGCTCCTCCGATCATCAACAACGATGCGTTCCAAGGTGAGACTTTTCTCCCCGGACAGATCTTCGTATTCGGTGGCTTTGCACTGCGGGCCAATTCGCTTGGCCATCTGGAGCTGATTGAAAGATATGCCCCTGGCCATCAGGTCAGATTTGGAAGTTTGAACTATACGGCTGATGTCCGTGGAGACTTGATCTTCGACGGGTTCGAGCCACAGCCAAGTGCGCCGCACTGTCACGATGGGCATGGTCCAGCTCTGCTGCCGGATAGTGCCCTGGAGGCCGCACAAGTGTCCGCTCTGACCCTTAGCTCGGAGCCAACTGCGCCGATCGAGGACGGGTGGCTGGACACCGCCTCGGGGGCTGCTTTCTCTATGGCGATTGAGCCGAACACCAACCCTGTCCTTTGCGAAGCTCGTGAGTCCAAGGTGCCAGACTCCTCTCCAGACTCTGAGCCTTCCGCGCCCCTGCCAATCGAATCCGATTGGGCACAGATCATGGAGTTCACCACCGCAGACATCTTTCAACACTCGCCCTTTGGCGACATCCTAAATTTACTGAAGTCTCTCTCTTTATCAGGAGAGCCCTGGCTGGACTATGTTCAGCAAGGTTGGGATGCGGACGACGAAGAAATTCAAAGCCCATCCACCACCCACTTCGTATCCACTGTCAAAAGTTTAAACGACGTGCTCGATTTTGACTCCGAAGACATCGACGGTATGGACGACGATGTAGGAGATAAGCATGAACCAGCATCTATAAGGCACTGGACAGCCACCTCATCTCACGACGTATACATGGTGGACACACCTAAAGGAAGCGACGACGAGGAACAACGGGACACCACGAGGGATCATTCCCTCGAAAAGCAGTCAAAACGGCGACGTAAGCGCCGCTCAAAATCCTGCCTCGACAAATATAGCAGCCATACAGACCCAGCCATAGAGCATGGCGAACCGGTGGACGACGAACATGCTATCAAGCAACCATCCGAACAGGACAATATGGATAAACAATCCGTCCCCAGCGAAGATAACAGTCCGGACGATCTCACACCGGACAAGTTGCTAGAGCAGAAGAACCTCCACAAAAGGCTCGTCGCCACTACGCGCAGCCTGAAAAAGCAGAAGCGGAAGCTCAAAACAGCGGAAGATGCGCTCAGAATCAAATGGAGCAAAGTACTCAACACCGCATACAAATACGGCGATAGTCGCCGAACAAAGAGCTACCCGAAACGAAAACTACTGCCCGAATTTGATGAGGAGGCCGTAGAGCCCCCCCAATCAAAGAACAAGGAGACCACCCAGTTGGATAGACGTCCCCATGGAAAACATAGAGCGGCAAACGGTGCCGCACACAAGCCGGCACGCGATCCGCACACGGATTCGCATCAAAAAGATGGCCCAGTTAGATCTATCTACGGGCCAAGAAAGCAAGCTCTAGTAAGCAATGCAACACATCAAGTATCTGAATATTATGGTACACCTAAATATAGGGGTGTCGCACCCCCCTATGTTTCACCGATGAGGTTCTGGATTATGAATTTCCAGCTGGATTCAAGCCCGTAAACATAGAGGCATACGACAGAACAACAAACCCTGGAGTCTGGATTGAGGATTACATCCTCCACGTACACATGGCCAGAGGAGATGACCTCCACGCCATAAAATACTTACCCCTCAAGCTCAAAGGGCCAGCCCGGCATTGGATCAAAAGCCTCCCCGAAAACACCATTGGAAGTTGGGAAGAGCTCGAGGATGCTTTTCGGGCAAATTTTCAAGGGACCTATGTCCGACCACCGGATTCGTACGATTTAAGTCACATAACTCAACAACCCGGAGAGTCAGCCCGAAAATTCTGGAACAGATTCCTTACTAAAAAGAACCAAATAGTCGACTGTCCGGACGCCGAAGCCTTAGCAGCTTTCAAACACAACGTCCGAGACGAATGGCTCGCCAGACACCTCGGCCAAGAAAAGCCAAGAACAATGGCCGCATTAACAAGCCTCATGACCCGCTTTTGTGCGGGAGAGGATAGCTGGCTGGCAAGATGCAGTACCAGCAATCCAAGTACATCTGAAGTCAGGGATGGAAATGGGAAACTGTGACGCAGCAAGGACCAGCGTCGGACCAAGGGAAACAGCCCGAAGAGCACGGCAGTCAACGCCGGATTCAAAAGCTCTCGGCAGGATCATAAAAAACTGCCCCTTAAGGATAACAGGGATGAGCCTTTAAACAAAATCTTGGACAAGATATGCCAAATCCACAGTACTCCGGGGAAGCCTGCAAACCATACCCACAGAGATTGTTGGTTCTTCAAGCAGTCCGGCAAACTCAACACCGAACACAAGGGGCTCGACACACCAAGCGAGGACGATGACGAACCCCACAAGCAGAGCACCGGAAAACAAAAGAATTTCCCACAAGAAGTCAAAACAGTTAACTCACTTCACGTGACAAAAGGGAAAAATAGAGCGACGCCCATAGAGGTACGCGCCATACGGCCTATCCCAGAGGAGTCCCGCCACTGGTTGTTAAATCCAATCACCTTCGACCATCAGGATTGCTCTAGAAGTATCGGGAATGCAGGATGGACTGCCTTGATATTAGACCCGATAATTGGCGGACTCCAATTTACACAAGTCCTAATGGACGACGGCAGTGATCTAAACCTGCTATACCAGGACACAATCCTCAAAATGGGGATAGACCCAACCAAAATTTTCCATAGCAACACTTCCTTTCAAGGGGTAATGCCAGGCCCATATGCCCACTGTACGGGCTCTCTACTGCTAGAAGTTGTGTTTGGCTCACCCGACAACTTCCGCCGCGAAAAGTTAACCTTCCACCTCGCCCCATTTACAAGTAGCTACCAAGCACTACTGGGATGCAAAGCGTTCGCCCTCTTTAACGCAATACCGCATTATGCATCCCTTACACTTAAAATGCCCGGTCCGCGAGGCATCATCTCCTTAAAGGGAAATATCGAGTGTTCCTCGAGCGCGGAAGATTGTGTGACTGCCTTGACAGCCACACACTAAACCGGATTCACTAATCAAAGCACCTAAACAGGTCGTCCAGACCCCGGACACGGTTAGACGAGTCCGGCGTAAACATACAAGGGCTTACTAGCCTCATATCCCCGCACAAGGGGCTCCGCGCCTGTACAACAAGAGACAATAAAGCTCAATCTTATTCATTTTTTGAATTGTACTTTGTTTATTTAGTATAACGTACATTTTTGCACGATCTTTCTCAACCAAGTTCCCCTCTTTTACAGATGAACACCGTGCTACACCCGTCCAGGATACGGCACAACGGAGACACAGGCGCAGACGTGCAGTAGGAACCCATGACAAGGATTCTTTTCAGATTAAGAACCTGCGTAAACCTTTTTAACTGTCTCTTGTTGATACACATCCCCTGGTTTCTTGTCATGACCGAGGAGGAGGCTGGCGTTTTGGCATGGGCCACGTCAGAATTTTGCGCGTACCTGGACATCAGGGGCTTATTACCAAGGGCGTTGTTTGTCCTGTTTTCATAAAGACCGAATACCTTAGGGAGTGTTCGGCGTCTCAAGTTAGGCCTTATATGCATCAGCTCCGAATCATGTCTTTGGTAAAATGTTGGGTTTGCCCAGCTCCTGTGTTTTGCTGCCTTACGTTTCGCTCTATCGGCTAAGGCGGCACCAGGAGAACTACTGCGATTGTGCCCCGGTTCGTCCAGGCGAGCACCTCAGTAGAGAAAGCCAAAAACTGACTGTCATGATATAGCGTGAGACTGGTCAACCACTCGATGATCCGCTGGAATCTATAGGATTCCTCTGCATTGACGAAGGGCCGTTTCCCGGTCAGGCACATACACACCCTGAATTCGGGTGAGCGCGGTGCCCCTAGGGGCTATATAGTAGCCCCACTGTCAAACTCCTATGGCTAAGTGAAAGTGATAAAGCATTATAGTCCGGTTGCCTAGTTTGTTGCGCTACCACCTCCTTTATAGGACCAAGATGTTGGATCAAGTGTGAAAATGCGCCTTTTGCAAACACCCCCGCATTATATGCGTGGGGGCTGAAGCCGAAGACTGCCATCTTTCAGGTTGTATATACATATACATTAGCGGCCGCACAGGAGGTATTTTAATTCTTGAAAGGCACAAGTATAAAAAGCTTTTATATTCCATTGATACATTGTTTCACAACAATACATGTTATTCGAACATAATATCCTTCATGCACTGCGTCTCTATTAAACGAGCGCCCTGCGGAACTTCCTGAAAATAGTGCTCGACAGGTACTCGACTTCCGTCCGAATCTTGGGATGCAACATCGATGGCCTTCGTCTCTGCCCAGTATGTCTTGACACGGGCAAGAGCCATCTGCGCACCCTCTATGCTTGCCGACCTCCTCATTGCATTGATATGCGACACCGCACCAAGGAGCTGCTGCACCAAGCCAAAATAACTCTTCGGCTCGGGCCTTTTCGGCCACAAAAGACTCACGACATCCTTCATGGCAAGTCCGGATAACCTATTCAGCTTCGCCCATTCGGCCAAGTGATCGGTTAATGGAAGTGGGCGCTCTGGATTATGGAACTGCGACCAAAAAACCTTTTCCATTTCGTGATCTTTTTTATCTCGAAAGTGTTCGGCCACGTCTGCGGCACTTGCCGCCAAGTCTAGACAAGCATCCTCCGCACTCCACAGCCGATCCAACTGAGCATATTTAGATCCACGAATTTCCTCTGCAGCAGAAAGGGCTTTCCAGCCGCGATATCTCCGGCCTGACGCAGCTCCTCCTTCATAGCTCTCATCGCAGAGCGAGCATCCTTGGCCTCGGTAGTGGCCTTCTTCAGGTCCTCTTGCACCGCTCGATCTTCCTTTTCAAGCAGCTTGCAGCGGTCGACAGCATTCTTCAACTTCACGGCCATCTCGGCCATTTCCTTCTTGCTTCGGCAGTGAGCTGCCTGTTCGGCTTTTGGCTCTTCGGCCGCCTTTAAGGCAGCTGCATCACTCTTTCTGGCCTGCTCCTTGGCTCGGGCAAGCTCCACCCGAAGGTTCTCCATGGCAGCGGCACCACCTGCATCAAGCATACATGTTGTAAGGCACGGGCAGCAAGCTCCCTTACCAGGTGTCCACGGAGAAATTGCATACCTTGTGACTCGTCAAGTCGCCTATTGACAAGCGCGATGTCGGCATCCGCCACGTCCAGTTGCCGCTTTAGTTCGGCACATTCATCAGTCCGGCTGGCCACTGCACCCTTCGCCACCTACATAGGAAGGGCGACACATTATACCTGGGATTATGATCCTCGGCGCGCTGTAATTTTTGGCCACACCGAGCCTCAGGGGCTACTATATACACAGGGCGCATTTTATATGCGGAACTGTCAGAAGGTACATCATTTTGCGTACCTCAAAACCTGTCAGTAAACTTCTAACGGCTTTGTGCAATCCGCTCTCAGCGGATGAAATCCTTTCAATCACCGTGCCCATTAACGCACGGTGATCTTCTGAGACTGACGCTCGCCCGAGCAGATCCTTCAGCTCCTCCGACCGTACACCAGGTGGTGCCGGACTCGTCCGATGGCCTTTTTCGAAGGTCGGACGCGGAGGTCTTTGAGGGGACATACCGCTGCCTTCCGGCCCCGCCGGACTCGGAGAAACCCTCTGCGACGATACCTCAGGGTCGCCCACCTCACAAGACGGTATGGTAGGGGGAGGCGTTTCGCTCTCTATCATCTCCGTACGAAGATCCCTCGAAGATGAGCTCTGCTGAGAAGGGTTGAGGTCCGAACTACAAGGTAAAATTTCGGTTATCTTCATCAGAAATAGGGCAGGAATATCCTTTATTTTAAAAAAAAACTCCCCTTTTTTACTTACGGCTCGGTGGAGGGCTGATCCCCTTGGGGGCATAATGCGGCCGAGGCATCTCTCGGTGCAGGACCCTCTGACGAAGTTTTCTTCCCCCGCTTTGAGACCATGGTCTCCGGGTCTTCAGAGGCGGTCCTCTTCTTCCCTTGGATGGAGGGATTCTTGATCCCTCCTTTCCTGACAGCCTCCTTCGCGGAGGCGGTAGCTTCCTTGTTCCCCCCTTCACCTTCTTCCGAAGGCGCAACCTCCAGCATCCTGGTTAACATGGGATCCAGCGTGGTATCAGGGAGGGGGGCTGGACACCTGATTAACTTTGCTTTTTCTATCCACTCCTGTTCAAGGAACAACTCTTTTAAAGGGCAAGTTCGTGATAAGTATGGGATAGCGTGTCCGAGTACAGGGCTACTTACTTGAGTATCCGGGCGATTGCAGCTCAGACTTGCGTCCTCGGTCAAGTCTGGACACATCGCTTGTGATCCGAAGAGAAGCTTGTACATCTCCACGGGCGTCGCGCCCATATAATGTTGGAGAGCTCGTGGTCCCTCCGGGTTAAATTCCCATAGGCGGAGGGGGCGATGTTTGCAGGGAAGGGTGCGACGAATCAGCATGACCTGCGCTACTACGACCAGAGTGATCTCTCTCTCTAAGAGATCTTGAATGCGGCCCTGCAACAAGGGAACGTCCTTGGAAGGCCCCCAGTCAAGTCCTTTATTGACCCATGACGCCAGCCGCGGTGGAGGAACCGAGCGAAAGGCAAGTGGCGCCACCCATTTGGTGCCCCTGGGAGCTGTGATATAAAACCACTCTTGTTGTCATAAGCCAAGCTCCTCTTGAAAAGAGCCCTCGGGGCACGGAGCATCAGCATTCTTGCTTATAACCGCCCCTCCGCACTCTGCCTGCTGCCCCTTGATCATCTTCGGCTCTACTTTGAAGGTCTTGAGCCACAATCCAAAGTGAGGGGTAATGCGGAGGAAGGCTTCGCATACGACAATGAACGATGAGATGTGGAGGATGGACTCCGGATCCAAGTCATGAAATTCCAACCCATAGTAAAACATGATCCCCCTCACGAAGGGGTCCGTCGGGAAGCCTAGCCCCCGAAGAAGACGTGAACACTACGCTTTCGCCAGGCTTGGTGGTGGAATAACCTACCCTTGGGCAGGCAGCCTATGCAAAATTTCGCCGGTCAGATACCTGACATCTCTTAGCTTTAGCACGTCTTCTTCCGTAACGGAGGAAGGCATCCACCAGCCATGCAGGTTGGAGCCGGACATCATCGAAGGTCCTAAGCGCCTGAATATGGAGCTTTGGGTGTTGGAACTCGAGGCAAGGGGTGGATTCGTTTGAGATTGAAATAAAGGAGTGGAGCCTTGGTCTCTTTATAAAGAGGTTGAATACCAAGAGCCTTCCCCGTGACCGTTCGGGACTCGCCTTCGATAGAGGAGATGTACCAACAGGCACGACTGGGTTACCCACGCCGGTATTAATGAGAATCCCGGAATAAGGGGACACGATCTCTGCTTTGACAAGATGTGCCAAGGAAACCGCCTTGCTAAATGCATTGAGGTGGAACAGTAAAAATGATTCGAATAAAGGCTTGGCCGAGGTGTGATGCCACGGAATACGTCAGCAGATTGAAGTTGTGTAAATATTATTCTCTCTACGGTGGTATTTGGAACTTATTTTCCAGAGCCGGACACTATCCTTGTGTTCAAAATATTCTATGAAGTATTCGGAGGAGGAACCCGCCTTGCAATGCCGAAGACAATATGCGCGCCAGACTCGTCGTCATTGAAGCCTGGTTCAGGGGCTACTGAGGGAGTCCTGGATTAGGGGGTGTCCGGATAGCGGAACTATCACCTTTGGCCAGACTCCTGGACTATGAAGATACAATATTGAAGACTTCGTCCCGTGTCCGGATGGGACTTTCCTTGGCGTGGAAGGCAAGCTTGGCGATGCGGATATGTAGATCTCCTACCATTATAACCGAATCTGTGTAACCCTAACCCTCTTTGGTGCCTATATAAACCGGAGGGTTTTAGTCCGTAGGACGAACAACAATCATACCATAGGGTAGCTTCTAGGGTTTAGCCTCTCTGATCTCGTGGTACATCTACTCTTGTACTATCCATATCATCAGTATTAATCAAGCAGGAGTAAGGTTTTACCTCCATCGAGAGGGCCCGAACCTGGGTAAAAACATCGTGTCCCTTGTCTCCTGTTACCATCCGCCTAGACGCACAGTTCGGGACCCCCTACCCGAGATCCGCCGGTTTTGACACCGACAAACAGTATCCCGTGGAGTCCTGTTTTGCGGTACGCCACACCCCTCCCGATGAACAGGACCCCTGTTTCGACCGTGGCGCACCAACAAAAGTCTGTTTCCTCCGTTTTGCGGTATGCCACACCCCTCCCGATCAACAGGACCCCATTTTGACCATAGGACGTCCAACACAAGTTCGTTTCCTCCGTTTTGCGGTACGCCAGATCCCTCCCGATGAACAGGATCCCGTTTTGAACGTAGCCGGTCCAACACAAGGCTGTTTCCTCCGTTGTGCGGCACGCCAGGCCTCATTTCCATTGGTTGTTCCGTCCTAACCCTCCCGATGAACCTGACGATGCATTCCGTTCCGACCCAGCCGGTTGGCTCCCCATGAACATGATGACGACGCAGTTTCTCCGTTCCAACCCAGCCATGTACACGAGCCCTGGCTGTACATATGCGCGAGTAGGCGTTGGAGACCCCGCCCATACGTACGTACGTGGTCGTATTTACTTTCTTGCACCTCGGCCGTTGTACGTATGTGTACATGCTATGTGGGCGCCTCTACTACGACACGTGCACGTCTACATCGACTAGTATCGTACATGTTCGCGACCAGAATGACAACGCTACGTACGCTTCAACCAGGTGGGTCCAGACTGTCACGCACTTCCTTGCGTGCGAAGATGTAGCAGGTGGGTCCCAGCAGTCAGGGGGGCGAATCGTTTTTTTTTTGCCCGGGCGCACTTCGCTGGGTGCGAAGATGTAGCTGGTGGGTCCCAGCAGTCATGGAGGAACAATTTTTTGTGAAATATGGTGACCCGTATGGTGGGTCCCTGCTGTCAAGTGGAGGAATAATTATTTTGCGCATAATAAGGAGGCACTTCCTTGCGGCCACCGTGGACCCAGCTGTCAGCCTCTCCACGTACAGTACTCTTTCTATGGAAGTCGTTCCTTGACCATGTTGACCACGCCGCGCCGAGAGCACTAGAGCGGTGGACGACGGCGAGGCCAAGGAAGGGGACGACGCGGAGCCGGGGAAGACGCGGCAGTGGAAGCCCGTGCGTAGAGGAGTACGAGGGTTCACTGGTTCGTCTGTGATGTGAGGCTGCCGTCACCGCAGGGCCTGGCCAGCGGTGGGAATAGTAGGGGGCGGTGAGGCCTCCGCGGCAGCACAGCCGGCCACGAGAGGCACGAGTATGCGGGACGATTGGCGCTGCTTTTGGTGGCTGGAGCAAGAAGACCAGAGGTTGAAGAAGGACTACGGCCGTTGGATGGACATCGTACGGTCACTGGAGCTAGAGTCGTTCATATTGACTAAGTTGACAAAGCCCTCCGTCCCCGTCAACTTAGCAGGCCCACAAGTCAGCCTCCCACCAAGGAGGGTCCCAGCTAGTAGGGGGAGTATTCATATTTTTGTGTGTAATAAGGAGGCACTTCCGGTGGGTCTGATCTGACAGAGGGGGAACGTTTTTTCACAAAATACGGTGGCTCGTCCGATGGGTCCCCGCAGTTAGGGGGGAAACATTTTTTTCATGAAATACGGTGGCCCGTACGGTGGGTCCCTGCTGTCAGGTGGACGAATAATTATTTTGCACGTAATAAGGAGGCACTTCCTTGCGGCTGTCGTGGACCCAGCTGTCAGCCTCTCCACGTACAATACTCTTTCGATGGAAGTCGGTCGTTGACCACATTGACCACGCCGCGCTGAGAGCAACACGGCAGTGGATGAGGGCGAGGCCTAGGAAGGGGGCGACGCGGAGCCAAGGAAGATGCGGTAGTGGATGCCCACGCAGAGAGGAGTATGAGGGTTCTCTGGTTCAGCCGCGGTGTGAGGCTGGCGTCGCCGCAGAATAACAAGGGGTGTGGGTGAGTGGAGGGATGGCCTGGCTAGTGGTGGGAGTAGTAGGGGGCTGTAAGGCCTCCGCGGCAGCATAGCCGGCCACGGGAGGCAGGATCAGGCGGCACGGCCGGCGCTGCTTTGGGCGGCTGGAGTAAGAAGACCAGAGGTTGAAGAAGCACTACGGTCGTTGGATGGACATCGTACAATCAATGTAGCTAGAATCATTTATATTGACTAAGTTGACAAAGCCCTTGGTATGCGTCAACTTAGTAGGCCCACAGGCCAACCTCCAAAATGGTGCACCCTAGATGTCACGGGGAGGAATCATTTTTTGGGCAACCGAAGCTAGAATATCCGAGATTGAAGAAGAAGCACGACATCCGTTGGATAGACATCCAACGGCCACTGCTGCTAGAACCGTGTGTTGACTATAATAAGTTGACAAAGCCTTGCATACGCGTCAACTTCTTTTTTTAGGGGACGCGTCAACTTAGTAGGCCCACAAGTGTGTGGCAGTGAACTTATAGCCCATTTGCGATTTGTAAGCATGTACAACCCATTTTTGAATTCTAATGAAATTTACCACAGCCCATTTATAGCTTGTTAAAAGTACAACCCATTTTCTAGCTAGGACAATGATTAATAATTTCAACCAACCGTTCAAGACAAAATTCAATAAAATCTCCCACATTTTGAGGGGATCCGAAATATTTTTATCCCGAAATTTCTAGTCAGATTAAATATAAATTTGTATTACGTAAAAATCCAATGAAACATTGCGCGCGCAACAATTAAAAGTTAAGATTTTCAAAATCCATAAATAATATTTGATAAACTAATTTCGTGTTTAGTGCATTTTTGTAAGTTACTGCCCAGTTTTTATAATTACATCCCATTTATTATTTTTTAGAGCCCATTTTCCTGTTAAGCCTGATGCATCGCTCCTAGGAAAGATTTGTAGCCCAGCGGGGCGGAGAATAACAAGTTGACCTTGCCTGGGTATTCCTCAAAAAATGTATAGCTGGGCTAGCCATTTTCATCTTGAAAAATAATAATATCTGTGCTGGATATCTGGCCTGGGCTAGACGGGCCACAGCCTGCCCAGTTAATACCCTACTCTCCTCTGAACAACAATGAAAACATCTCCAAGAAAAACTCTACAGTGCTCACGCCTCAAAAACACAAATACTGCTTGAGCTGCTTGGTCCCAGCTGTCGGCTGAACCTTGTGCAATTCTGTCATTTATATTGACTACATAGGTTGACAATGGTGTGGGACCGGGATGTCAGGAAACCAGGAGGAAGCAAAAAAAATATAGTTGTACATAATAAGGAGGCACTTGCGTACGTAGGGCTATGGCCCTAGTGGGTCCCTACTGTCATCCAGTCAAAATAAAGTCATCTCCTGAATCCTCATGTTCATTGACCATGTTAACAATGCTCGGTGCCACGGCGAGCGCAACAACTCGAAGAATGACGAGGGCCTCGTGGGCCCTACGGATGGTCTGATACAGCGCCCGCTGCTCATTCAGGAAGCCATGATCATCGGACACCTATGAGCACCTTCAAGAGACTGAGACAGCATGGAACGATAAGGCCGCACTTGGGAGCTCTGGTTTATTTCACACCTGTATTAAGATATAAGTGTAATTTACTCGTCATCCGAAACAACGTGTAAAACATAGGCATAATGAAACCGAGGGCCCGAGGTATGTAAGTAAAACCGGCGGGTTACGCGTGTAATTTGAGAAACCAGTGTATATTTCACTAGTCGAAATCTACCAAACAAGCGCTTCGCTCGAGACCATCTGATTTTATTTAAAAGCAACAGTTTTACAAGTGGTTTTGGTTGGGAAACGATGATCCAATCACGGCGTAAGATGATGAGTTGGTCGGAAGATCATATGGTTTCACGTCTAACCTACCCGACTTGTTGTATAGGCTATGAATGAAATATAAGACGATGAACTTCTTATGCACAGAAACAATAGAAGAGGATGATCTTCTTAACAAGCAAATCACTCGCATTAGATCAACATGCAAAACAACACGAAGCATTATTCTCAGGAGGCACGGTGAACAGCTTGTGATGCCGCATGCCACAACATTCCAAGCTCAACTTTGCAATCAAACACAAGGCCTGGCATTACATAGAAAATATTCAGAACAAACTCTTAACACAGGAATATCTCAGTAGAGTAACTATTTACATCTAAACTGAACACATGAATAGGAAAAAACGATCGGCACTGCCCACCGCAAAGGACGTCCCACTCAAAAATATCAAATGCATGTCTTCTGGCTAACATCAATGAGCAAATTTTGACAAGGTTTTCCAATTCCAATATATTAAACTAATTTCTTCTTGCTAACATCAATGATTAAACTTTGACAAGCTTTTCCCATTCAAAATATGTAATGCCTATGATCGTGGAGTCCTGTCATGGCTTCTTGTACTTGTTTGGGCACTTTTTGCCCAGTGCAGTCCACATGTTGTAGAGTTGCCTATGCTCTCTGCAGACTAGTCATGTCACCAACGTATACTAATACTCTGTAAAGCTTCTCAGTCATTCCTTCTATAATGTAGCGCAAACAGTGACTGCTTCTTTCTGCAAAGTGGAACGACCAACTGGACCCAGTAATGCAGCAGTTTGCCTTGGACACATTGGCTCCTTTTGTGCAGTTCAACTAAAATCAAAGTCAGAATAAAACCGAGCTTTAATTTTCATATCCCTGTAAGCAACAATAGGTATAAGGGAAAGAATTACTGAGAAATAACGGTTGATGACTTGTACTCCCAGAAGAAAAGCATCTACTGATCTACCTTATCTTAATGGGAAACAAAGCAGGAGAGTAGCAATTCTCCATCAGTGTGATTCATTCATATTGACTGAGACATTATCTTAACAATGCCTTGTTTCAACATGTATAAAGAACGACAAAGCAGAAAAGTACAATTCCTAAAACAATGCGACTGATTCATTTTAACAAAGACATTATCTTAACAATACCTTGGTTAAACATGTAGAAAGAACTACAAAGTAGGATAGTACCAGTCCTAAAACAATGTGACTAATTCATTTTAACAGAGGCAAAAAAGGAATCAATTACTGGCCAATAAAGGAGGATGAAACATGCGGCCACAAAAATTGTAATCCCGCCAATCCCTAACAAGTGTTGCAGTTATGAACTATGATTCAGTAGTTAATTAATTCTGAGAGTGGCATTGCTTAATTTTATCAGCGGCATTAGATTAACCAAAAGCATAAACAGTTCCACGGGAGAGTGGGCGCAACAACAGCATGAGCTTCCATCTACTTATAAAGGGGTGATGCAGAGTTTTGTTGTAACAAAGAAACAAGCATCATGTCTGGGTTGGAACAATTTTTGCTCACATAATGGTAAAAGACAACAGCTCAATACCTTCCATTCAACATTTATCCAAAACAGTACCAATCCAGGTAGCACAACATCTCAAAGCACACTGCAGCATCATGTGGATGAAACTAGGTACTAACCTTTCTTGACCAAGATTTGAAACAGCTCGCGAGGAAGAATGGAAACATATCCCAACACATATATGAAATCTCGATCTCCTTTTGTGCAGTTCCACCAAAATTAAGCAAAGTCGCCAGTGTGACATTCAAGTTGAACTGCACAAAACACTCTTAAAACAAAAGTGTTTCGCATAGCGAAGAAAAATGTCGCAATAGCAACAAGTTGAATAGATATCCCTGTTTAAACAGAGGAAAAAAAGGAATCAATTATTGGCTAATAAAGGAGGATGAAACATGCGGCCACAAAAATGGTAATCCCGCCAATCCCTAACAAGTGTTGCAGTTTTGAAATAAGATTCAGTAGTTAATTCTGAGAGTTGCATTGCTTAATTTTACTAGCGGCATTAGATTAACGAAAAGCATAAATAGTTCCAGGGGAGAGTGGGCGCAACAACAATATGTGCTTCCATCTAATAATAAAGGGGGTGATGCAGAGTTTGTTCTAACAAAGCAACAAGCATCATGTCTGGGTTGGTCCCATTTTTGTTCACTACTTAATGGGAAGAGACAGCAATACAATAGCTTCAATTCAACATTTATTTAAAATAGTACCAATACAAGTAGCACAACATCTCAAAGCACACTCCACAATCATGTGGATGAAGGCTTGTACTGACCTTTCAAGAGAAGACCAACATAAAATATGAATCTACCAACACGAATAGGAAATCCAAATTCGTTTTGTGCAGTTGCACTGAAATCAAGCAAAGTGTTTCGCATAGCAAAGCAAAATGTCGCAATAGCAAAAAGTTGAATAGATACCCCTGTTTTAACAGAGGCAAAAAAGGAAACAATTACTTGCCAATAAAGAAGGATGAAACAAACGGTGACAAAAAGAAGCATCTAACTTATCTTGATGGAAAACAAAGTAGGATAGTAGCATTTCTAAAATGGTTGCATTGATTCATATTAATAGAGACATTCTCTTAAAACAACATTCGTTAAAAAATGTAATTTACTTTTAATAGTGGCATTGCTTCAATTTTCCGGCAGCATTCTTAGATTAACAACAGCAAAATAGTTGTATGGGACATGCCAGCACCATGTGCGTCCACACGTATAAATGGGTGATGCAGAGTATGTAGCCAAGTAGCATATCTGCGTTGGTCCCATATTTGTTCTCTTTGAACCTTTTTCGTATGTGAAGGCAGAAAATCTAGTCCTGCACAAACTACCCAACCCCCCAGTTTCTTTCCCTTTTCAACAAAGAGATCAGTTCCTTACAGATGTGTGTACTGGGTTACCCCCTTTTTCCCTTTTCGACCAACAAAGCGGCTGGATAGCCAGTCTATACTACTTTCTGTCCCTCCTTTCCTAATTGAACCACGTCCTAGATTCATGCTCCACCCCACCCGCACCCTCCTTTCCTCTTTGAACCAAGACCTAGATTCGACTATAGATCGAAAAAGATCCACATGCACCTAGAGCAATGACAGTTTCAAAGAAACTTATACCTTAGGGTCGTCGATGTGGCAAGGCGTGCGGCGAGAGGCCGGATCTGCCCACACTACGTACGGCAGCGAGGAAGAAGGGGTCGGGGGCCCTCCCACGTAGGCGCTGGGTGAAAGAAAACTGCGCAGCCGGTAGTGGATTGCCTCCCTCGCCGAAGGTGATAGAGTGAACATTGCACCTCCTCCCCTTCCCGGTGTAATGGGAGCCGGACGCCTCCTTCACCAGCTTTGAGGGGGGAGAGAGAGACAAGAGGACAACACATTCTTGTTTAGATCTGGTGAAGAGAGGGTGAGAGACTGTGAATATAGCAAACCATAGCAAAGGAACGCTAAGCCTCTAGCGTGTGTGTGTGTATATATATATATATATATATATGGTGGGTCTATTATGATAACACCCCTTAAGACCTTATTCTGCACACCCAATCCTTATTCTGCTAACACCCCAACCCATCTGTTGCTACAAACTAACCACGACCGAACTGCAGACACAGAAAAAAAAAAAACCACCCCCGCCTTATCCTCTTCTCCATCCCTCTCTCTCCCCGTGCTCCACACCCGCACCACCAACTCCACTGCGTCGCCACCTCCCCCGCGCC
>NC_041385.1:322725773-322858421 GCF_002162155.2 Triticum dicoccoides | reverse complement strand
CCAGATCCGGCCACCACGGCCCCCAGGGAGGTTGGGGAAGCCGCCAGGCTCCACCTAGACCTTGGCGAATGACAGATCTGAGGCCCCCTGCCCTCCCGCGCCTTCTCCATCGCCTCCTTCCTGCCGGTGGCCCGGGCCACCCCACCTCCTCCTCCTCTCGGCCGGCGCCGCCCCGCCTCCTCCTGCTCCCGGCCCGCGCCTCCCCGCCTCCTACTGGTCCTGGCCACCGGCTTCCCCTTCTGCGCTCCCTGCATCTCCCCCGCGCGCCTCCGCCCGCAGCACCATCGAGGTGACGGCCCCGGCCCCGCCCCATCCAACCATGGCAACGGCCCACCACGCGCTCGCCGGCGTCAACGGGATCTGCCTCACGGCGCGACGCCGCCCAACCCCATCCACGGCCTCGAGTCCGCCCCTCACTGCATCACCTACACTGCATCGCCATGCGAGCCGTACTGCATCACCGCTCCTCGCCCCATGGATATTGCATCTCCAGACAGCTACTAGACTCTGGCGCCCTTTGTTCTGCTCACAATCACCTCCCAAAATGTCGGATCTGCCCAATCTTCACAGTGCACAACATGTACTTGGGATATGCATCTCGTGGGTGTGTGCAGCCCCGCGGCTATAGTTTGTGTGAGAGGTAGTTTATTTGCTTAGTCGCAGCCACGGCGGTGTAGTTTGCTACTGGGATAAGGCCATCAATGAGCCTCCAGAAGCAATTCAAAAGTTTTTTTGCGGTTTCAGAATGTGGATGTACAGTGTGGGTGCAGTACAATTCTAGTTTGAGGTGCCTCCAGCTCGTGAAGATGTGCAGTGCGGGCGAGTAGGCTGTGCAGTGCTGGCGAGCGGGATACGATGTAGTTCGCTAGTCTCCCGTCTGCAGTGCAGCCATGAAAAAATTTGTTTGAAGAGAGACAAAAAGATGTAGTTCACTCCATTTTGTGTAGCAGCTCAGTACCCTCTGTATGAAGTGCGTCGTTTGTCTCTAAATTCCGCGATTACATTAACATTTGCAGTGCCTTTGGTCCTTGGATGTGGTTTAATTTTGAGAGTGTTGCTGCTCACTTGCACCTAACATGAAAAGTGTGAAAAATTTAGCGAAACAACAAAGATGGTAATGCGGTCCACTAGAATATATTGTCGCGGTTCACTTGCCTCCTCTCAGCGGTCCACTCTCGTTCATAGAAAAATGTTGGAAAAAAGACAACAAAAATTCGTCTGAGAAAAATTCACGTTCGACAAAAGAAATCATGAAGTTCACTTGCCTGTCTGATGCAGTGCGGTTTTCGTCTGATGCAGTGCGGTTTTTTGTCGGATGACGTACACTCGCTGATTTGGGTGTCGCAAAAAAACAGTGTCTGCACTTCCGTAATTTTAAAATTGCTCTTAAACCGTAAGGAATTAGAGGGAGCGTTCTACATGAAAAAGTTGTGTCTCGATGATATCTTTCCAACAGCGTACAATTTGAATCATTTTGACCAGCGGTTTGTAAAAATTTCTCAAAAAACGGCCACTGCCTCTCGTAGTCAGCCGCACGATTTTCAAAATTCACTAAAAACCGTAAGGAATCTCAAAACCATTTCTACATATGAAAGTTGCACCTTATCCATAGCTTTCCAACGACGTATTACACGCCTCGTTTCCACAAACAGTTCAAAAACTAGAACAAAAACAGTACCGAAAATTGCAAAAATTTCAAAAAAACGTAATTCCGCGATTTAGTAAATTTGAAACTGCTCTTAAACTGTAACGAATTAGAAAACGTAATAAATATGAAAAAGATGCGCCTTGATGATATCTTCCCAACGGCGTATCATTTGCTTTATTCCGATGAGTGGTTTAGAAAAAATCACGAAAATACATTTGCTGCCACTCGTCATCCGCCACGCCGTTTTTGAAACTGCTCTTAAACCGCGAGGAATCTCAAAAAGTGTTCAACATAGTGAAGTTGCGCCTAATCCATAGCTTTTCAATGGTATATTATACGCCTCGTTCCGATAAACAATCAAAAAATTAGAGCGAAAACAGTACCGAAAAAACACTGCGTGCAGTTTTTTCCGACGCGAAGTTCACTAGTCTATATTGCAGTGCTTGTCGTCAAGAAGATGCAGTGCACTTACGTTCAGTGTGCAGTGCGGAAGTGGTGTGCAGAATAGTTATTCTGCTAATACTAGCAGAATAGACCGTCTATATATATATATATATATATATATATATATATATATATATATATATATATATATATATATATATATATATATATAGTATGGCGAGAGTGTGGAGAGTGCAAACCCTAGCGAACAAGCGCTGAGGCTCCGACTTATATGTACACTGTAGTACGGACTGAGCTCCGGTGCCTTAACTGCACCTGCTTTTGGCTGTATGACAAGTGAGCCAGCAACATTTTGGGCCCACCTATCATAAACCCAAAGGCGGGTGCACTAAAGTCAATGAAGCTGCATCCATATAGTACTCGTGTATATATGACTAATATATAGTGGAGTGGTTTTCTTATTCTCTCAATAACAATCGTTTTAAATTATGTAAGTACGAAACGAAACTCTTTATTTAACGTAACAGTGAAGAAAACTACTACTCCCTCTGTTCCTAAATATTTGTCTTTCTAGAGATTTCAACAAATGACTACATACGGAGCAAAATTAGTGAATCTACACTATAAAATATGTCTATATTCATCCGTATGTGGTAGTCCATTTCAAACCACTTGAAAGACAAATATTTAGGAACGGAGGGAGTACTTCCGATGAACTAACGATCCGCGCGTCCTAGTTGCACTTCATGTCCTTCACGTGCGGTACACTACCCTCCCTTAAGTGAACAACCACACATGCGCCAAATTATCAGAAACGTGTGAGAGTGTGTGCAAATAAAGAATTTTAATTTCAATTATCGGAAAGGTTTGAGAGTATGTACAATTTGCCCTCTCTAATAATTATGGTTTGTTTTGTTCGGCCTAAACTTGGTCAACCTTTACAAAGTTTGACTTCAGTCAAATCTAATATGCGGATTAAATAAAAATGGAGGGCTACTACGTCCATCCTGGTTTTTAGTCCACACCATTTTTTTAATCAAAGTTAATAGCTGGACAAACATAATTATAGGGGAGCTGGAGAGAAAGTTGTGAGAAGGCTTAGAAATCAATACAAAACCTATGCTCTTAGTACCAACGTCGATCCTTCTTCAAGGAAACATTTGGTTCATAGCCAATTGTGTGATAAAATTGCACCAACGTGAAAGACGACTGCGTCTCCAATGCAACCAAGGTGAACTGTCGAAGGATATCATCTTTGTGGGTAACAAGCAAAGAGCACTAATGGAAGACAGCTTGTTTCTCATTGAAAATCGATTAGTTTCACCAGCCGGCGCAACCATGAGGCGCGACCATGAGCATCGATAGGTCATCATGGTGATGCATCATCCATTTGGCATCAAGTTTGGGTGAGGCACCTATGAAGTTCGACAAATCCGCACCGTGGTCTGTTTCTTCTCAGTAATGAAGCTCGAGGAAGGAAGAACCACGTGGCAGAGGACAGTGAGGCGGAACAACAATGGCCATCCAATTTTGTGCAGTTCCACTAAAATTGAGGAATACACGCCCGGGTATGGAGATACGCATCGCTGTTTCCAAAAATATAAAAAAGGGATATAGTGTTGTTACTTTGTTTTACAAGATTAACAACGACATCTCAATTGTCAATAAGAATTAATGAAAAGTACACCAACAAACAGAAGCATCATGATTATCTTGATGGGAACTAAACCAGGATACCCGAGAAAAAAAGCATTTCTTCATTTAACCAGTGATAGTATTAGATTAGCAGCAGCAATAGGAGCATATGGACAATGACCGCACAACCACCATGTACTTTTTGTCGAAACAACATGTATACCTCCATCGAGGCATAAATCAGGACAACTTTTCGAGTGGATTTCCTCTATAATAGTAGGTGATTCTGGACCAGCAGACGAACCCTAGCTACTGTACATGGGGAGCTGGGGAGTAGTTACATAGAAGAAAACCCGCATGCAGCGACCTGGGGAGCTGGACCAGTACAAGAAGTTATACCTCAGGTGGGCGACATGTCGCTTAGGCGGGCTGGCGGGATCTGCCCACATGACGGTAGCGAACAAGCGCGCAGAGGACCTTTGTTCGCGCCAGTGCCAGCTCCCAAAGGATGGTGTGCATCGGCTTCCTCCATTGCTGACGGCGACAACGTCAACGCTGCACCTCCTCACCTCCCGCAGCGGACATAATTCGGCCGGATCTGTGACCACAGGTGAGGAGAGAGATAGAGTGGACACTGTCATCTTGTTTTGATATGGAGAGGGTGAGAGAATGAGACGCGAGAAACTCTATCAAAGAAGAGGCTATAATGGAGTAAAAAAATCTCTCCATAGCATTGGTTTTAAATAGAATACGCGCGTTCCCGGAAAAAGGAAACAAAAATTAGCGGACAATTTTTTAACGTACCAAGAAAGAAAACTCGATCAAAAACACGCCCCCGCTTCCAGATCGTGAGAGTCGTCGTGCACACACACATAGACATAGACATGCATATCCGTGTTTACGTAAAATTCCATTTCCATCTCCATCTCCAATCATATTTGTCCAACTGGCACATTATTTACGTTGTTAATTATATACGCAACAATATTAACATACAACATCTCTTGTTTGCGAGCGTCTGGACCGCTGCCACGGCCGCTCCTGACCAACCCGAACCCTCTTCATCACTCGCACGTGCTTCCCGCCCAAAACGGTCAGTGCTGCATTCATGCCCGGCCAGAGCGGACGTGACCTCTCACTGGTGCCGGCTTTGAAGCAGCGCACCGGCCGAGAGAGTGTCGCCCGCGCCGCTTCCTGGTGCACGCAACTGCTCCGCGTTCAAAGATCGCAATAGCCGGCCACAACATGCATCTAAAAAGTACTTGGGAGTTTGTGCTACAGCTATCTGTCCTCCCCCAAGTCGTCAATCTCTTACAGTAGTGCTAGTACTCCATGGCATGATCCATTGACAAGCAGGCGGGAAAGTTATCGTATACTTGGTTTGCGGTGAGTGGCATGCCGAGCGACCGTGTGGGGTCGAGCCGTGGAGGAGGGTGAGACACGAATGCAACAGGCGTGATTTAAATGTTGGTTTTGCTCGATGGCGTGATCCAACAAAACAAAACGTTGGTTTCTCTCCGTTTCCATTTTTTCTCCGAAAAAATGGAAACTTTCCACTCCATTTTCATTCTTATTCCGAGGTTGCCCCGTTACAACATTTCGTCAAATACAAAGGAAAACTAACACGCATGCTGATGCATCTCAATGATTCACATATCATAGCCAATATTTACTTCACAACTAAAGACAAAAGTTGTGAGAGCGTGTACAAAGAAAAACTACTGATGGGGTCACTATGACTTAAACCCTAAACCCTAAAAAGGATTTAATTTCCTGGCCAGGTAGAACCTGTCGAAGGAAAGATGGCTGGCACCCTCGGATCAAACGATACTTTTGTGCAGTTCCGCTAAAATCGAGTTGAGCATCCCTGATGGCAAAGATATTGAAGAAGTGTGATTAGAATAATAGTACTGGCACTAGTTCATGAGACATAAACTCATCACATGTAGAAGCCGGTACAAGTAGAGAAAGATTGAGATGGAGATGGAGCTACATGGGGAGCTGCGGCAGTGGAGCAAGCCGACTCTAAAAGGAAGATGGACTACCCGGGACGTCGGGCTGTAGCTAGAAGGGCGGTTGGGACGCGACATCGACCCATACCGCAGTGAACCCCAATTGGGACGCACTGACTGTGGGTTTTCTCCCTCGCCGATGCCGACCGCGTCTATGCAGAACATTGTTCCCTTCCCCCAGCTGCGGGATCAGGCCGGATATGTGACCAGCGGTGTGGCCACGTCGTTCTATGCTTGTGAAGAGAGCAACCCAAGCAAGGAGGCTTGTAGCTTAGGCTCCTACTAGTGTATATATAGTGGTTTTCTTTTTCTCTCCATATCAACCATTTTATATTGCGTACATCTCATTGAAGAGTGAAATGATGGTTGCTTCTTCCGACTAACTTACTATGTGATTTGACTGCTCCTTAGTAGCCCCTACACGTACTCCCCCTACGTGTATGCAACAGTCACACGTACACATGGATGCAAAAACGCCGCGACGCCCTAATGCATGCAAGTACGAGCACATGACGGAACACACACGGTCACACTCAAGTGCTCAACCTACAAGTGCATGCACACACATACTCAGCCAGGGTGATCTAGTGACCGTATAAACACCGGAAAATGTATATATTGAGCGCAGTGAGCGTATTATGAAGTCCACTGATCGTATTTTTACAAATATACAGTGACAGACAGTGTATTTATCTCGTTTGAAATTAAGCCATATTAACCGAAGAGGAGACAGTATGGACTAGCATTACTTTGTTGTGTCCCATCAACTTGCCGAACGAGGAGAAGCTTGCAGGACGGGAGAAGCTTGCACGCGGTGGCTCGCAGGACAAGGAGAAACTTTTGACTAATGCAAGCTCTCCCTCGCTCAGGCGGTGGACGTGCAACAGTTAATTCGGTGTCAGATTGCCAGAAGCATACACTATACTAGTACTATTATTGTTCGACTTCCCGAAGAGGCGAACAGCCAAGAGCAAAGTGTAACACCCCGAGACCGATGCTTCACAAGACTTACAGCTATTCCGAGTTTCGCGGTGTGTTTCTTTTTGCTTGCTCTTTTATTTTTGCATTGCATCATGTCATCATGCCATCATGCCATTTAATTTTTAAAAACTCAACTAAATAAATTGTATGGATTTCTCGATCCATTTAAATCGAGGGACTCACATGGTGACTTCTCTTTATAACATATCCTCCAATATTAGGGAGCTATATTAAATATTCCACTATTTTGGAATCACCAAAACACACTTACAAAATAATTTCGTTCCTTTTCTGCTTCAAGTTTGGTCTCCAACCTTGCCAATATTTATTTCATCATTTTCCGGAGCTCCACCAAAAATTCGAACATTTTTGGACCTTCCTTTCATCAAGTCCTAGTTCAAACCCATTTGAATTAAATTCAAATGAGTTTGAATTTAAATCTTTCAATCATGGCCTTCTATTTTTCTTGGAACGAGCTCATTTTTATGAGTCCGGGAAAATACCCTCCTGCTCAAGCTCCACCTCTAACCTCTTTTTCTTTTCTTTCTCATCTCTGTTTTTTCTTTTCTTTTAACAGTGAGAGAGAGCCCAGCCTAACGAGCAAAACCAGGCCGGGCCGGCCTGCTTCCTCGCAGCCCACCTCTCCAGCCGCAGCCAGCCGTAGCCCACTATCTAAGCAGGCCCAGTCGTGCCCCCCTCTAACCCTAGCCCGATCCCCTCGATCCCTCCTCCTCATCCCCTCGCACCGCCACCTTCGTTCAGCGATCCCCATCGCACGCAGCCCCGCATCGCCAGGGAGCGCCGCCAGCGCTCGACCCCACTCCCTCCTCTCGATCCCCATCTCCCTCTCGCCTCTCACCTCGCGCGCGACCCCGTCGCCGAACCATCTCCACCTCGCGATGCCTCCCTTTCTCGAGCGCCCCCGCGCCCTGCCAGCCTCGGCCTCTCGCGGCTGCCGCTGCTGGCCCGCTGCCGAGCTCTCCACCGCGCCCGAACCCTCCTCTCGCTCGTCGCCTCCGCGCCACCAGCCAGCCACCGGAGCCGCCGCCGCTGGATCTGGCTGTGCCTCGCCAGGGTCCTCCCCTGCCGCGCCTCGGTCCCTGCCTCGACCTCCTCTGCAAGTCCCTCGCCGAGTCCCGTGCCCAGCCTCCGCGTCGCCGGAGCCCTGTGCAGCTGCGCTGCCTGCCTGCCTGCATCTCCACCGGCGCCATCAGTCCCCGTCGCCCGAGCGCTCGAGGAGAGGAGCTCCTCGAGCACCTGCGCCTGCGATCGTCGTCCTCTGTGCCCAGCAGGAGCCCCGCGCCGCTCGTTCCCTCCGTTTGGCCGGAGTTCGTCGGAGCCCGCAGCCTCCCTGGCCTCGGATCTGGCCGGATCGAGCCGGTCCGCGTCCACCACCACCCTCGCCGTGCTCTGCCTGCCATGGCCTACGAGGCCATCAGCTTCGCCTCGGCCTTGACCCAGGAGGACGAGCAGCGTTGCTGCCTGCTCGATCCACCTGCACGCACGCCTCGCGCGTTGACCGCGACCAGCTCCATGCCCGAGCGAGCATGCTCCTGTTCCCGATGCCCAGCACCGCCCAAGTTGTCGCCTCTGCGCACCATGTAGTGTCACCGTGGACGCATGCACCCCCGGATCAGAACCTCGAGCACTAAGTACACCACCGGCAAGACCCGGACTCCGAACGCCAAGTACAACTACGAACCCGAAGACCTCGGATGCTTCAAGTTCCTCTACCACCTGTGTACCATCTACCGTCGCCCGAAGACCCGTGTACCACTACCGACGCCGTGTACGACTACTTCCCACGGCAACAATTGAACAACTACTTCCACTACGCCCGAATACCGTGGATGCGACAAGTTCCTCTCCGGACATGTACGACTACCGTTGCCAAGATCGCGAGTACCTCTACCGTCGCCGTGAACAACTACTTCCCTCGACGACTCGAACCGCTCTGAAAACGCACGCTTCGAAGGTATAACCCCGAGACGCCGTCCGTGGACCGAATGCATGTGTTGTATGAGATGCTCGAGTTTTGCACCGTGATCGAATCGTCCTTGCGATGCCCCTCGTTTCCATGCCACTATTCCGTGGGAACCCGGTAGACGGGATCACCCCACCATCTTCTGCATGTTTCGCACATCCGCACACTTGCTCTTTTGCACCGGTATCTCAATGAGTTATCGGATCATCGGAATGTTGCCGTGGCACCATTTTCGTTATCGTTGCCATGGCACCATTTTCGTTATCGTTGTCGTGGCACCATTTTCGTTATCGTTGCCGTGGCACCATTTTCGTTATCGTTGCCGTGGCACCCCTTTCGTTCCGCCATGGTGACCAAATGCTCCTTAACATGCTTATGTCAACATTTTCATAAAAAATGCATGAAACTTGTATATGTCATCCGCATCATGATAACAACATTTAAAATGTTTAAACTTGTTGTTGCATCAAATTGCTAAATGCATATGGGGATTTACCGGATTTGTTGTTCTTATATCCGGCCCCATTTAAATTGTTTAGATGGTATAGTTTATATTATGCCTCACCCCTTGCCATGTTTAACAACAGTTAATATTGTTGGGTAGCTTAAACGAGAGATAACTAAATAATTGATGTGGTGTTCCGTCAACATGCACCTCGTTGCATATTGAGCTCCACTTAACTTGTAGTATTGTTTGTTGCACTTTGCCATGCCATGCCTCATTAAACCGGACATGCATCATACTTGTTTGTGCATCATGACTTGTTTATGCTTGTGTGTTTACTATGTTGTTTGTTTCTTTCCGGGTTGCTTCTCTCGTTAGCTTCGGTTTCGTTCCGGAGTTGTGAGGATTTGTTCGTCTACGACCGTTTGTCTTCTTCTTGGACTCGTTCTTCTTCCTTGCGGGATCTCAGGCAAGATGATCATACCCTCGAAATCACTACTATCTTTGCTATGCTAGTTTGCTCGCTCTTTTGCTATGCCAATGCTATGATGCCTACCATTTGCTTGTCAGCCTCCCAAATTGCCATGTCAAACCTCTAACCCACCATGTCCTAGCAAACCGTTGATTGGCTATGTTACCGCCTTGCTCAGCCCCTCTTATAGCGTTGTTAGTTGCAGGTGAAGATTGAAGTTTGTTCCTTGTTGGAACATGGAGATGTTGTTCCTTGTTGGAACATGTTTACTTGTTGGGATATCACAATATATCTTATTTAATTAATGCATCTATATACTTGGTAAAGGGTGGAAGGCTCGGCCTTATGCCTGGTGTTTTGTTCCACTCTTGCCGCCCTAGTTTCCGTCATATCGGTGTTATGTTCCCGGATTTTGCGTTCCTTACACGGTTGGGCTATAATGGGAACCCCTTGACAGTTCGCCTTAAGTAAAGCTCTTCCAGCAATGCCCAACATTGGTTTTACCATTTGCCACCTAGCCTTTTCTTTCCCTTGGGTTCTGCAGACTCAAGGGTCATCATTATTTTACCCCCCCGGGCCAGTGCTCCTCTGAGTGTTGGTCCACCTGTCAGCTACCGGTGGCTACCAGGGGCAACTCTGGGCTGGCCTACCCGTACCTAGGACAATCTGAGTGTGCCCTGAGAAAGAGATATGTGCAGCTCCTATCGGGATTTGTCGGCACATTCGGGCGGTGTTGCTGGTTTAGTTTTACCCTGTCGAAATGTCTTGTTGTACCGGGATACCGAGTCTGATCGGAGTGTCTCGGGTGGAGGTCTATTCCTTCGTTGACCGTGAGAGCTTGTCATGGGCTAAGTTGGGACACCCCTGCAGGGTATTATCTTTTGAAAGCCGTGCCCGCGGTTATGGGCAGATGGGAATTTGTTAACGTCCGGTTGTAGAAAACCCGAAGTTGACCTTATTAAAATACATCAACCGTGTGTGTAACCGTGATGGTCTCTTTCCGGCGGAGTCCGGGAAGTGAACACGGTGTTGGAGTTATGCTTGACGTAGGTTACTATAGGATCACTTCTTGATCATACTTTTATCGACCGTGCTTTGCCTTCTCTTCTCGCTCTCATTTGCGTATGTTATCCACCATATATGCTAGTCGCTTGCTGCAACTCCACCTCATTACTCCATCCTTCCTATAAGCTTAAATAGTCTTGATCTCGCGGGTGCGAGATTGCTGAGTCCCCGTGGCTCACAGATACTTCCAAAACTAGTTTGCAGGTGCCTATGTTACCGAACAGGTGACGCAACCAAGCTCAAGGAGGAGCTCGATGAAGATCTTGCCCTTTGTGTTGTTTCGTTCTAGTTGATCAGTAGTGGAGCCCAGTTGGGGTCGATCAGGGACCTTTGTCGCATTTGGGGTTCTTCTTTTATTTTGGTTCCGTAGTCGGACCTTGATTGTATCTGGATGATGTAATGCTTTATTCATGTAATTGTGTGAAGTGGTGATTGTAAGCCAACTATGTATCTCTTTCCCTTATGTATTACATGGGTTGTGTGAAGATTACCTCACTTGCGACATTGCTTTCAATGCGGTTATGCCTCTAAGTCGTGCTTCGACACGTGGGAGATATAGCCGCATCGAGGGCGTTACAAGTTGGTAATCAGAGCCTTCCCCGACCTTAGGAGCCCCATTGCTTGATCGTTTTTAGCAGCCGAGTTGTGTCTAGAAAAATGTTTTGAGTCACTTAGGAATTATATATCGGAGAGCTTAGGAATTCTTTTACTTCCCAGTCTCCTCATCGCTCTAGTAAGGCATCCTGACGTAGAGTTTTGACTCTTCTCTTCTCAAATTTCACTAAAAAAATATTTTAGGTTCACGCGGGTATCTTGGAATCGTTCCGATGATTTTGTGACGAGAACATTGTTCTTGGTGCCTCCTGTCTATTATGTGGCATTGACCCGGGGAGTTGAGCTCTGAGGTGTTGTCATCATAATTTTATCGTTGCAATTCTGGTATACCTGAGTTTAGTACGCCGACATCGAAAATCTCTTTTATGCAGTTGTTGGTGCGATAACCCCGATAACCCAGTACTGAGGTGAGTACGGGAGTATTGCCATAACTTGTATAACGGATGCTTTTCGAAGGTTGAGGTAGACGATTTCCGAAGGTTTCTTGGTTATGTGTTGAAGGATGGATATAGCTGGATGTAGGATTTGTTAGTTTTGGGTGAGATATTATGCTTCCCCTGTATCCCCAACACCTGATTGCATAACCTAAAAATTTCGGGAGTTTCATAGGTGGGTATTCAAGTAGCTCTTAGGATATCTTTCCGACGGATGTATGATATGAAATTGGGGTTCAACGTCTAGTGGTCCGCCTATTCACGGTTGGTTTTACAGTGGTCTCGTTGTGTCTTAAAGAGTCCTTGGCTATGCCGACTCGGGGACGCTTCGTATGTCATGTGCACTGCCTTGTACATGATGGTGCTGTACGATCGAGCCCGTGTAGGCCCCACCACGAAAACTTCGGACGAAATCTCTATCATATGTTTGTTCTGGCTTATTTTGCAAGCCAATCCTTTGTTTTATTTTGAGTTGTGGTATTCGAGTTGCTTTGAAGTCAAATGTTGATTCCATACCTTTTCCAAATGGTGTTCTCATATTCCTATGTGAATACTAATCCTTCTTGATCATCGAGTCTATCTTGTCAATCCTTTTTTTTAACCGGTGTGTCTCTCCTCAAGTGGATCCGTTCACGTCAACATTTGCAAGATCATTTATCACTTCTTCTCAACGGTGTTTGTTTCATCCGTCTCCAAGTTGCCTTTGTTTTTCCCACCCTCCCTCCCTTTTGTTTTTCTTCAAGGACTAAGATTTCTTCTTCAAGTATCCATTTATTCATGTGAAGTTTCTCCATTCTTTTCCGTCAATGTTCTTATTCGGTGATTTCCCATGAAGATGCTCAAGAGTTTCAAGTTCATCATCCTCCGTTTTTTTTGCTTCTCCGGTGGATCCAATTCATGTTTTCAGTGTTGATCTTATTCCTCTCCTCGTGTCAAATGCTTTCTCATACCGGTGCACCTCTCAATCACTCACCTCTTGCTATTCATTTGTTCCAGAGTGTTGGAGATATCTCGAAGATTCGTGTTTCCACTATGCATTCGTTCAAGATCTTTCGAGGATGTTCTCTCATTCAAGTCATTTAATTCAACCGGTGCAATATCTCTTTTAAATCTTTTCAACGGTGTTCTTTTGAGTGGGCCCTAACCCACAGGTCTTTTTCCAGGATCTTACCTGACTCTCCCAACTTTCCTGAAGTTATTCTCAAATTCATTGCAAAGTTTGACGTAAGAATGAATTATCATCAGTCAAATGTTTTTCTCCAAGATCTTTCAAATTCTTATCATCGTTGGCTCAACTTTTCCATTCTTATTCCGGAGTGTCTAAATAATTCTTGGTGGTGTTTCTCGTTGTCATTCTCATCATTTGAAGACCGAAGAAGAGTTTCTCTTTAATCTTGCTCTATTCTCTTCAAGATTCATGGTGCTAGCTTGTTGCCATTCTCTCATAATTGTTTTCGATTGTGAGAATCTTTTTCACCCATCAGGAGATATTCAAGAGTCTTCTCAGTTTGTCATCCGGAGTCCATCAATTCAGGTTTATTCATTCTCAGCCATCAGTTATCATTCTCCGATCTTACCGGTGCCTTGTTCAAGTGATCTTTAATCGGCTCGTGCTCTCTTCGTTCTCATGTATCTAGATTGTCTCATGTATCTTCGTTCATTTCACTATTCTTCCCGGTGTTTCTTTGTCTTCCCTTAATTCATTTTCAATCCGTACGATGGTTCGTTCAAGATTTTTTCTTCTTTCTTATCATATCAATTCATTTGTTGTTCCAATCCTACTGGTGGTTCGTTGAAGACCTTCTCAAGTTTACGTTATATCTCTCTTAATCTTTTCTACGAGAATAAGTAGTATGCCAAATCCGTTGATTGTCATCAATTTAAATGGTGAAGGATAAGCATAATGTAATTCTTATTCTTGTTTCACCCAAGATATTAATTCCTTATTCCGGAGGCCCATCAAATTCTCGGTTTCACTTGATTCATTTTGTGTTCCCGGAGTCTCAAGCTCTGGCAATTATATCACCACGGAGATTCATCTAAATCATTACAAGGTTTCACCTTGTGTTTTCAACTTCTTTTTCCTTCCATTGGATCATCCTTTTATTACCGGAGTTCTTCATGGAGACTCTACATGGTGGTTCATCAAGGATTCTTTTCGTTCTTCAATTGTTCTTCAAGATTTCTCTCGAAGTTATGACCCGCCAAGCTATACTCAAAAAATTAAACATGGTGCTCAACACATGTTTTGTTTTGAGGAGTTCAAGTATTCTTCTTCTTGCATCCGAAGTGCTATTCTTCCTACCTTATCTTTTGAGGTGGTGTTATGTCACTCTTGACAATTTCCTTCATGTTTCATGATTCATATGTTGTTAAGAATGAGTTATTTTTAAATCCATCAACCTCGTTGTTGGAGTTATCTTGTGTCATATTTCACCTAAAAGCCTTCCATTGGGAATGTTGCTATTTGTGGTGCTTGCCAATGATCCAAGTTATCTCTTTATCATCTTGGTGGAAGAAGTGTTCATCTCTTCGTCGATCTAAAGCTAGCAATCGTTTCCGTTAGTGGCCGGTTGTCACCTCATAATTTTGAGATGTTTTCCATAAGCCCACTACAAGCTTATTCGTTTCGTTGTTGGTTTTTCCCAACAACCCCGTTGTAACCTTCTTGGAAGAGTGCTTTCCAAGCTCAATTGTGGCAGAAGTTGCCATTTCCCCCTCCATTCTGTTATTCCAATGACCTATCTTCTATTCTTTCTTCCGGAGGCATTGTGATGTTGCTCTCGTTGACCCATCATCTCGTTTTCTCAAGATCATGTTATTTTCTTGCTTATCCATTTAACCGGAGTGTTGTGTTCTCATTCAAGTTCTTTTCATCTTATCAAGTTTTGCATCTCTTTTCAACCAGAGTGTTGTTCGAATTTGATCTTCCTTGTTCCTTGTTTATCTCGTTTCAACCAGAGTGGTTCCAATTCCTTCTTGTCCATGGTACTCGTCTTTCATAGCTTTGCAACCTCCAAGGTTCACATGGTGTTCCTTGTTTCTCTTTTCAACCGCAGTGCTCTCAATTGTGTTCAACTCTGTTATGTCCTTTCTTTCAACTTTTCAACCTCTCAAGGTTCTTTGGTTTCACTCTTTTGTCGAAGAAGCAATTTGGTTTACCTCTTCTCTTTCTCTTCCGTTTTCTCTCCGGTGCCATTCTAGATCTCGGGTCGAGATCCTCTCGTAGTGGTGGAGTGTTGTAACGCCCCGAGACCGATGCTTCACAAGACTTACAGCTATTCCGAGTTTCGCGGTGTGTTTCTTTTTGCTTGCTCTTTTATTTTTGCATTGCATCATGTCATCATGCCATCATGCCATTTAATTTTTAAAAACTCAACTAAATAAATTGTATGGATTTCTCGATCCATTTAAATCGAGGGACTCACATGGTGACTTCTCTTTATAACATATCCTCCAATATTAGGGAGCTATATTAAATATTCCACTATTTTGGAATCACCAAAACACACTTACAAAATAATTTCGTTCCTTTTCTGCTTCAAGTTTGGTCTCCAACCTTGCCAATATTTATTTCATCATTTTCCGGAGCTCCACCAAAAATCCGAACATTTTTGGACCTTCCTTTCATCAAGTCCTAGTTCAAACCCATTTGAATTAAATTCAAATGAGTTTGAATTTAAATCTTTCAATCATGGCCTTCTATTTTTCTTGGAACGAGCTCATTTTTATGAGTCCGGGAAAATACCCTCCTGCTCAAGCTCCACCTCTAACCTCTTTTTCTTTTCTTTCTCATCTCTATTTTTTCTTTTCTTTTAACAGTGAGAGAGAGCCCAGCCTAACGAGCAAAACCAGGCCGGGCCGGCCTGCTTCCTCGCAGCCCACCTCTCCAGCCGCAGCCAGCCGTAGCCCACTATCTAAGCAGGCCCAGCCGCGCCCCCCTCTAACCCTAGCCCGATCCCCTCGATCCCTCCTCCTCATCCCCTCGCGCCGCCACCTTCGTTCAGCGATCCCCATCGCACGCAGCCCCGCATCGCCAGGGAGCGCCGCCAGCGCTCGACCCCACTCCCTCCTCTCGATCCCCATCTCCCTCTCGCCTCTCACCTCGCGCGCGACCCCGTCGCCGAACCATCTCCACCTCGCGATGCCTCCCTTTCTCGAGCGCCCCCGCGCCCTGCCAGCCTCGGCCTCTCGCGGCTGCCGCTGCTGGCCCGCTGCCGAGCTCTCCACCGCGCCCGAACCCTCCTCTCACTCGTCGCCTCCGTGCCACCAGCCAGCCACCGGAGCCGCCGCCGCCGGATCTGGCTGTGCCTCGCCAGGGTCCTCCCCTGCCGCGCCTCGGTCCCTGCCTCGACCTCCTCTGCAAGTCCCTCGCCGAGTCCCGTGCCCAGCCTCCGCGTCGCCGGAGCCCTGTGCAGCTGCGCTGCCTGCCTGCCTGCATCTCCACCGGCGCCATCAGTCCCCGTCGCCCGAGCGCTCGAGGAGAGGAGCTCCTCGAGCACCTGCTCCTGCGATCGTCGTCCTCTGTGCCCAGCAGGAGCCCCGCGCCGCTCGTTCCCTCCGTTTGGCCGGAGTTCGTCGGAGCCCGCAGCCTCCCTGGCCTCGGATCTGGCCGGATCAAGCCGGTCCGCGTCCACCACCACCCTCGCCGTGCTCTGCCTGCCATGGCCTGCGAGGCCATCAGCTTCGCCTCGGCCTTGACCCAGGAGGACGAGCAGTGTTGCTGCCTGCTCGATCCACCTGCACGCGCGCCTCGCGCGTTGACCGCGACCAGCTCCATGCCCGAGCGAGCATGCTCCTGTTCCTGATGCCCAGCACCGCCCAAGTTGTCGCCTCTGCGCACCATGTAGTGTCACCGTGGACGCATGCACCCCCGGATCAGAACCTCGAGCACCAAGTACACCACCGGCAAGACCCGGACTCCGAACGCCAAGTACAACTACGAACCCGAAGACCTCGGATGCTTCAAGTTCCTCTACCACCTGTGTACCATCTACCGTCGCCCGAAGACCCATGTACCACTACCGACGCCGTGTACGACTACTTCCCACGACAACAATTGAACAACTACTTCCACTACGCCCGAATACCGTGGATGCGACAAGTTCCTCTCCGGACATGTACGACTACCGTTGCCAAGATCGCGAGTACCTCTACCGTCGCCGTGAACAACTACTTCCCTCGACGACTCGAACCGCTCTGAAAACGCACGCTTCGAAGGTATAACCCCGAGACGCCGTCCGTGGACCGAATGCATGTGTTGTATGAGATGCTCGAGTTTTGCACCGTGATCGAATCGTCCTTGCGATGCCCCTCGTTTCCATGCCACTATTCCGTGGGAACCCGGTAGACGGGATCACCCCACCATCTTCTGCATGTTTCGCACATCCGCACACTTGCTCTTTTGCACCGGTATCTCAATGAGTTATCGGATCATCGGAATGTTTCCGTGGCACCATTTTCGTTATCGTTGCCATGGCACCATTTTCGTTATCGTTGTCGTGGCACCATTTTCGTTATCGTTGCCGTGGCACCATTTTCGTTATCGTTGCCGTGGCACCCCTTTCGTTCCGCCATGGTGACCAAATGCTCCTTAACATGCTTATGTCAACATTTTCATAAAAAATGCATAAAACTTGTATATGTCATCCGCATCATGATAACAACATTTAAAATGTTTAAACTTGTTGTTGCATCAAATTGCTAAATGCATATGGGGATTTACCGGATTTGTTGTTCTTATATCCGGACCCATTTAAATTGTTTAGATGGTATAGTTTATATTATGCCTCACCCCTTGCCATGTTTAACAACAGTTAATATTGTTGGGTAGCTTAAACGAGAGATAACTAAATAATTGATGTGGTGTTCCGTCAACATGCACCTCGTTGCATATTGAGCTCCACTTAACTTGTAGTATTGTTTGTTGCACTTTGCCATGCCATGCCTCATTAAACCGGACATGCATCATACTTGTTTGTGCATCATGACTTGTTTATGCTTGTGTGTTTACTATGTTGTTTGTTTCTTTCCGGGTTGCTTCTCTCGTTAGCTTCGGTTTCGTTCCGGAGTTGTGAGGATTTGTTCGTCTACGACCGTTTGTCTTCTTCTTGGACTCGTTCTTCTTCCTTGCGGGATCTCAGGCAAGATGATCATACCCTCGAAATCACTACTATCTTTGCTATGCTAGTTTGCTCGCTCTTTTGCTATGCCAATGCTACGATGCCTACCATTTGCTTGTCAGCCTCCCAAATTGCCATGTCAAACCTCTAACCCACCATGTCCTAGCAAACCGTTGATTGGCTATGTTACCGCCTTGCTCAGCCCCTCTTATAGCGTTGTTAGTTGCAGGTGAAGATTGAAGTTTGTTCCTTGTTGGAACATGGAGATGTTGTTCCTTGTTGGAACATGTTTACTTGTTGGGATATCACAATATATCTTATTTAATTAATGCATCTATATACTTGGTAAAGGGTGGAAGGCTCGGCCTTATGCCTGGTGTTTTGTTCCACTCTTGCCGCCCTAGTTTCCGTCATATCGGTGTTATGTTCCCGGATTTTGCGTTCCTTACACGGTTGGGCTATAATGGGAACCCCTTGACAGTTCGCCTTAAGTAAAGCTCTTCCAGCAATGCCCAACATTGGTTTTACCATTTGCCACCTAGCCTTTTCTTTCCCTTGGGTTCTGCAGACTCAAGGGTCATCATTATTTTACCCCCCGGGCCAGTGCTCCTCTGAGTGTTGGTCCACCTGTCAGCTACCGGTGGCTACCAGGGGCAACTCTGGGCTGGCCTACCCGTACCTAGGACAATCTGAGTGTGCCCTGAGAAAGAGATATGTGCAGCTCCTATCGGGATTTGTCGGCACATTCGGGCGGTGTTGCTGGTTTAGTTTTACCCTGTCGAAATGTCTTGTTGTACCGGGATACCGAGTCTGATCGGAGTGTCTCGGGTGGAGGTCTATTCCTTCGTTGACCGTGAGAGCTTGTCATGGGCTAAGTTGGGACACCCCTGCAGGGTATTATCTTTCGAAAGCCGTGCCCGCGGTTATGGGCAGATGGGAATTTGTTAACGTCCGGTTGTAGAAAACCCGAAGTTGACCTTATTAAAATACATCAACCGTGTGTGTAACCGTGATGGTCTCTTTCTGGCGGAGTCCGGGAAGTGAACACGGTGTTGGAGTTATGCTTGACGTAGGTTACTATAGGATCACTTCTTGATCATACTTTTATCGACCGTGCTTTTCCTTCTCTTCTCGCTCTCATTTGCGTATGTTATCCACCATATATGCTAGTCGCTTGCTGCAGCTCCACCTCATTACTCCATCCTTCCTATAAGCTTAAATAGTCTTGATCTCGCGGGTGCGAGATTGCTGAGTCCCCGTGGCTCACATTCCAAAACCAGTTTGCAGGTGCCTATGTTACCGAACAGGTGACGCAACCAAGCTTAAGGAGGAGCTCGATGAAGATCTTGCCCTTTGTGTTGTTTCGTTCTAGTTGATCAGGAGTGGAGCCCAGTTGGGGTCGATCAGGGACCTTTGTCGCATTTGGGGTTCTTCTTTTATTTTGGTTCCGTAGTCGGACCTTGATTGTATCTGGATGATGTAATGCTTTATTCATGTAATTGTGTGAAGTGGCGATTGTAAGCCAACTATGTATCTCTTTCCCTTATGTATTACATGGGTTGTGTGAAGATTACCTCACTTGCGACATTGCTTTCAATGCGGTTATGCCTCTAAGTCGTGCTTCAACACGTGGGAGATATAGCCGCATCGAGGGCGTTACACAAAGTTTACTAGTACTAGTACTACTACTATAGTCTATAGAGGTATGTACTATACTAGTACTAGGAACTGGATGGAGGAGTGTCTGCACTCTTATTATATTTTTAAAATGTGATAAAGCATCAACACATTTGGTTCTCTTTGAGGGTTCTCACATGTGATAATGGAAGTTGATTGCATGGAACACTCGCCACAATTCTCGCTTAATTCTGGCTCATATCCTGTTACAAATAGGACCGCTCGGTAATATTTCCTGTTTTTTTGTTATTCAGCTTGTAAACAGGTCATCAAATCTTGCGGCGCATGCGAACCGTGCTTGCTGCACTTTGAATGTGTCAGAGAGCTGGCTTGATGGAACACCTTGCTTCCTACTTGTTTTTTGTGGGGTTCCTCGCTTACTAGTGACCAGTGTCTTGGCTGATCGTCCTAATAATGCTTATATATGAATAAAGCTCTCTCATTTACCCACAAAAAAGATTAAGCCATATTAACCAGAAAGGAGGCAGTATGGACTAGCACTACTTTTTGGTGTGTCCCGTCAACTCGCAGAATGAGGAGAAGCTTGCAGGACAAGGTGAAGCTTGCTTATGCCTTTTGACTAATGCAACCTACCCTCGCCCAGGCGGTGCACATGCATTAGTTTATTTGGTGTCAGATTGCCAGAGGCATACACTGTAGTACCCAACATGTGGAGTACCATCATTGTTCGACTTCACGAAGAGGCGAAGAGCCAAGCGCAAGGTTTAGTAGTACGAGTAGTACTACTACTAGAACCACATGGTGGAGCGTCTGTATTCTTATTTTTTTTAATCTCTGATAAAGTACACATTTATTCCTGAGAAGGGCGGAAAACGGCAGCCCAACATGTAATGATGATATCCATCAACCATGCTCGAATATATCTTGGCCTCCGTGTGAGCCTGTCTGTGTGTTCTCGCTCCTTGTCTCTCTCAAGGAATGGCGGGTTGGCCATTTTGCCATCAATTGAGATCGGTTTGCTCACACTCCAGTCCCACATGTTAGTGATATGCCAAGAGGAGGTGCGTTAACCAACTGGCCATACGCGTACTTGGTTTTGCACCTTCATACTACTCCTCCCTCCGTCATAGTTTACAGGGCACGCTTCATTATGATGCATTTCTCTCAATGCATTTCCACCACCAGAGAGACTTTAGATGTGTTTGGTTTAATGCTCAATTAATTAGGGCGTGGTAACCGCAATAAAGTCCACAATTTTCTCTCGATGTACTACGGAGTGGAGTAAGTGCATGCATGTGTGTACCCGGGGTGGAAGCACTGCATGCATGTGTGTACGCATTATTTCCTCTAGTAATAGACGCCGTGCTATAACTACCAATGCTATTTTTCAGGCCGATCGCTAGTCGCCTTGGTCCCAGAGATTTTTTTCTTTTTATGAAGCGCGCTCTATAAATAGTGACGGATGGAGTAGTATGAGCAGTTTCAAAGAAGAGCGTATTGATGGTTGCTTCTTCCGAACAACTTACAGTGGGAAAGGTGGGGCTTATGATTTGACTGCTCATTACTCACTATTAATGCGGCGCAATAACCGACTGAGACTCCCATGCGGTTGTGCACTACCCCCCGGCTCTTAAATATACTCCGGAGTATTTTTCTTTCTAGAGATTTCAACGAGTGACTACTCAAATATTTGTCTTTTTAGAGATTCAAATGGACTACTACATACGGATGTATATAGACATATTTTAGAGTGTAGATTCACTCATTTTGCTCCGTATGTAGTCACTTGTTGAAATCTCTAGAAAGACAAATATTTAGGAATGGAGGGAGTACAGATACGAAGCAAAATGAGTGAATCTACACTAAAATATGCCCATTTTAAATTTGTAAAAAGACAAATATTTAGGAACAAAGGAGTATAGTTTTGGGCATGGCACATGGACCCGAATGCTGAAGAGGCTTCTGGCAATGCTAGCAAGCTTCCAGCATTTGTTTACATAATTGATGTACTATACAAATAATTTTCCAGCAACATGAAATTGTACAATGGTGTGAGCTTTCAGCTTTTGTTTCGTGTGTCTTGCCATCGATGTTCTTTCGGAAACAATAAAAAACTAACTTCCTTCCTAATGCATCTCAATTATTAGCATATCAGAGCTAATATTTACATCACAACTAAAGACAAAGTTGTGAGAAGGTGTTAAATTAAAATTGATCCATGCTTTCATTGGTAGCAACATCCCCCCACCTCTGTCTAAATCAACAAGGCATGTTGGGAAAAAAGTAGTTGTCTGGAGCATGCAACATTCCGATCATTTTGTGTAGTTCCACTAAAATAGAGCTGAGCATCCCTGTTCCAAAGATATTAAGTGTGATTACGATAATAGAGGACTACTGATGAAACAATAAACACACAAATAGAAGCCGGTCACCTTGCAGTCTCTCTTAAGACTAACTAGTTGGAGAAGATTAGGCTCGGAGTCGGATGAGGAGGATAGAGCAAAAACAATTTCCCTTTGTGAAGTCGCACAGAAATGTAGAGACATTGCCCTGTGACATTTTAGTACAACTACACAAAACACTCTTCAGAAAAAAGTGATTTGTGCAGTTCACCAAAAGGTCGCAATAGCAACGAGGTGAAATGGATAGCCCTGTTTGCAAAAAAGAGCTAGAAAGGAAACAATTACTGGCCAATAATAGTTGATGACACATGCGACGACAAAAAAGAAGTATATTCCTTGTCCTAAGAGAAGATAACAACACGGTTGTGTTTGTCTAAAATGGTGTGAGGACGAGATTGCAATATGGAAAGTACGCCGGACGAGCTACGTTTTGGGCAAAGAACTATGCAAGATCCACATGCAGCAACATGGGAAGACGGGCAGTGGAGCAAGGCCAGAGGGGATACCTGGAGGTCGTCGGGATGTAACTAGGTGAGCGGCGGCAGGAGGAATCTGCCCATACTGCGGCAGCGAGCAGGTGGCGTAGGCTCTACCGCGTCGGAGCTTGGTCAGAGAGAACGGCATGTACCACAGATCGGGACGTGCTGCCTCGGCACCGTTGAATGGAGAAACGATGCACATCCTCCCTTTCCACCGGAGGACGGGATGCGGCCGGACCAGTGACCAACAGAGAGAGAGAGAGAGGCCACCGCAGCCTTGTGTGAGATTCTCTGAAGAGAGACAAACTAGGCAGGCAGGCTCCATTGTATATAGTGGAGCGAACTACCTTTTTCTCCATAAAAAACATTTTATATTATGTGTACATGCCATTGAGCTATATAACTTTATTTAAAAATAACGCGCCAACGCATCAAGTCGAACTTTGTTTCGTGCACGCGTGGTACACGACCTCCGTAGGTAAACAACCGCTACACGCGTTCAAATTAGCACGTGGGCTGCCATTTCGTACAGAAATGAGCTCCACCGTGTACCCGCGCGGGAGTGGCTGGGCACGAAGCGTGAGTACATGCACGGTGCACCTATTCTCTTCTTGTATACGTACACCACCTACATGGGGTTGTGTGAGAGAGATACAAACGTAGAGAGATATAGTGTGTGGGTTTGTGAGAGTTTTTTTGGAGGGGTGTCAATCAAAAAATGTAACATATGCAATGTGTGTGAAATAGAGTCCTGGATATATCATATATATAGCAGGGGCGATCCACGAGAAGAGAGTGGAGGTATCATCGGCTTGAGGTGTCCATAGAATTGAAGAGAGGGATGATGTGTGTGTGCGCGCGCGCGTGATCGATAAAGAGTGGCTGGCCTACTGGAACATGAGAGGGGACATGTGCAATTTGTCTCTGTGGCATGGATACCTACCTACAGCGCTCGACTATCGGTGTGTTGTGGGGGGAGGCATAATTAACTATAGAGGTACAATGGTTGGTATATGTGTGGAGGAGGAGAGAGGCCTACCTCATGTATTAAGGGAGATCGATATACCTCATGTATTAAGGGAGATCGATCGGCATCCATGCATATGTGTAGGAGAGGAATAAGGTTGGGAGAGAGACAGAGCTAGAGTGTTGGAGAGGGTGGTAGTGGAGTTGCTTCTAACAAATGGTGGGATAGGCTTGCTAGACAAATGGAGGGTACGCCTGCAATATCAATAAGAGAGGGGATGGCTGCTTGTCTGTGCACGTGCATGTGAGAGACGGGTTAGGAGGCATGCACGAATGATGAGGGGGGACAATATGGCTATGGTAGCAGACGTAACTACATAGGAAGATCAATTGTCCTTTGTCAAAGAAAGGAGAAACATAACTTGTGAGGTATGTCGATCAATGGGGGGGAATAGTTAAAGTCGACCTAGGTATATGTTGGGAGATCAATCGGTATATATGCATGTGTGTATTAGAAGCAAATGAGGCACGAGGTGAAGGATAGAGCAAGAGGGGTGCACCTAGGAGGTGGTGCGAGAGGCATACTATATCGAGGGGGAAGGAGTGTGCGAGTACGAGATCGATGAAAAGAGTGGTGGGAGTGAGGCATGGACGGTGATAAGAGAAGAGGGGAAGCTTGTGTTTGTGCTAGGCACACCTGGCTAGAGAGGCATATCGATCGATGTGTGCCGTAAAGAAGGAGCTGGGGGGCCTACACACACCATGGTTGAACGAGCTAAAGTGAAAATACGAATTTGCGCGATGGAGCTAGAGAATGTTGAGGGAGGGTGAGAGGGATGCGGGCGTGTGCATGCATGAGAGAAAGTTAGCACTAGCTATAAAGATAAGAGGATTGTGTGGGTGTAAAAGACGAATAGAGATCATACTTCATTATAAAAAGCGAATTCAGATATTTGAAGTATTTATCATAGTGTTTTAAACCGACGCATGTGTTAATATATATAACAGTGATACACATGGTGTGGTTATGAAAATGTTATACTACATATAATATATTTTATCTCTACTCTTATAAAAAATGGAGTTGTTGATGATGGTGTGCCTGCCACCCTGCAATATAGGATGTCTGATTTATATCTGATGGATAGGAAGGAAACTATGGCAATTTTGAAAAAAGATACCCAGAACCCTCTCCATATTTGCAAATTACGCCTCCCCTTGATCATGTTGATGTTCTGTGGAATGCATGGGCATCTTGCTAGTACTATGTATAATACATAGAACATTGATTATAATTTGGGCTAATCTGCGGCTTTTGCAGCTCAGGTCTAAATACTTGTCATAATGTAGGGGGCGGGGCACTATACTTTGTGTGATAAACATGGTGTACATATGGAACATGGTTTAGATTATGAATATATAGTTAGTACATCAAATGTCTATTATTTGGAATCAACATCAAGTGTATTCAAAAAATAGATTCGAGTTCATGTAGTACACATAGTTCATATATATCTCTATAGTAATCATGTGGTATGTTATTAAGGTAATACACGAATGATGGTTGAAGTTGGCAACAATCATGATTGCAGATTCTTATTGAAATACAGAAACGAATTCAAATTCAATTCGAATTGGAGCAGTAGTATAGACATTTGGAATGCACTAAAATGTTGGTATGAGTAGGTTACATGCATTATACAGCAAGCGAAATAATTTAATTGGACATAACATGGATTCATACTCCCTCCTTCCATCTATATAGGGTGTAATGTGTTTTTTAAGACCACATTTGACTATTGACAAGATTAATAGTACATGGCATGCATAATGTGAAAAATATATCATTGAAAGAACCTTTCACAGACGAATTTAACGGTGTGCTTTGTGTAAGTTGCATGTTATATATTATAACTCTAATATTTGGTCAAAGTTAGCATCAAAAAACGCATTAGGACCTATATAGATGGAAGGAGGGAGTAGCTTTGAATAGCATTTGTATAGTAAAACGGGGCAAGACTCTCTCTTTGTGTGGTGTGAATAATTTTATTTTTTTCGTTTTCTTTTTGGTTGAGGGAAGTGCGAATTGATTTGGTACGTACAAGTACAATATTACTACATGTTAGGCTTGCCCTAAAATTCAACCCGCATCTTGTTATATCCCGAAAATTCAGATATCGTGCTCCCAAAACTGGCGCCTTCACAACCCGCGCCTTGCTATCCGGAAATTACAATGTGCGCGAAAACTCCCTCTAGCTGCCAAAACCTGACATGCAAAATCCCCCTTCTAACCCTGAGCCGAAAGGGCTGCTAGTTCAAATTGGTGGGGGGTACTTTTGTAACACACCCTACATTTTGGACAAGTGTGTACCTAAGTCATGGTTCACCCCCTCCCATCGCCCCCTTTTCGCCATTCGAAATCCCAGGCCTCCATAACCTGTCCGCTCCAGTCGCGAAACCCCACCCTCCTTCGTCCTCCACCTCACCGCTGCCCAGCTGGAGCCTCTTCCCAGACGACATCGTCCACCACAACATCTCGATGTCCCTTGTCCACCTCCCCAGATGAGGATCCATCGTCCATCTTGTTGTCCCGCCGGTTTAGCCGCTCCGTTCTCCACCTCGAAGGAGCTGCTCTGACGATCTCCTCGTCTATCGCGGCTGCTCCATCCCCATAGCACTACCTTAACCTGCTCCACCGGAACCGTAGCATCCTCACTGAATCCTCGGACGAAGTCGAGGCCTACTCGGCGCCACCAAAGAGGTTGTACACTCATCGCATTGCACCTTCTCCTTAACTCGACCTCCCGGCGCCGACGGTGCTCCATCACGCACCTCCATGGAGCGGCTACCTTGAAGCCAGTGTCGCGGGCGAATTCTCCATGGCGGCGCTCGCCCAGTGCGAGGCCCCTTTGGCGGCGGCGGCCATACCGACCGGATCTGCTGCTGCTGCTCCGGCTCTCGTTCGATCACACTGCTGTTGCTGCTCAGGCTCTCGTTCGATCGCTCGCTCGCCCAGCTGCTGCTGCTCCGGCTCTCGCTCGCTCGCACTGCTGCTACTGCTCTCCCCCTCGCTCGTGTTGCTGCTCTGCTCCTATTTAGCTACACTTCAGTCGACTGAATTGACTTTTGGGTCAGTCAATTTTCGGGGGGTGGGGGGGCTCACCGGAGTTAAGGAAGTACCACCCGCAGCGGGGATGGGGGCTCACCGGAGAGGTACCCCACTATCTATCTTAGGGTTCAGGGTGGGGGCGGGGAGCCTAGAGGGCTGGCCGGGGCGGCGGCGGACTGGCGGTGGGGAGTTGTTTCGGGGCAGCAGGGCGGCGCTAGGGCCGATGGTTCGACCGGTGGTGGCTGGCGGCTCAGGGGGGTGCAGGTTGAAGATGAACTGCATGCCCTCCCTAAACTATATGTCAAGTGCCTCTCTGCTACCATTGCGTTCAGTTTCGATAGTAACATTCAGATTCCATAGTAAATTTCTATTTCGATAGTTAAGTTTAGAGTCAACAGTTTTTACCTCATCTGTTGTAGTCAGGTGGTTTTTGGTGATGTAAATTTTACATCTATTTTACATAATCTATTGGAGATGCTATTAGAATCCCACTTGATGTTCACGATGTCTGTCTTGTGCTGCTTCAGTCTTGACGTCTCACGGCTCACCGGAGCTGCTCCAAGGACCAAACGATCCATCAAAACAGAGCAGTGCCCTGGACGCCGTCTACAGATTCCTTAGATCTTCCTCCACACCTCCGACAGCCACCTCTGCCTCAACTGCTTCAGCGACCAACCCAATGATGTTGAGGTCGACATGGCTACGGCAAAGAGGTTGTACACTTGTTGCATCACTTATTACTATACATTCATGTCGATCCATTAGGGCTATTTTGGTTCAACGGAAAAACATAGCAATAGGGAATTTTCCAATGGCACTCTACTATTCAATTATTCATGCATTTTGTTCAAAGGAATGAAGCAAAACATCCACCTGGACCTACTTTTCAAAATCCTATGCATGAAAACAAGACCAAGTGCATTAGTGGCAGAATAACATTCTAACTATACACGCTTTCATATGGTTTCACTTTATTTTGTCCATGTTTCTTTGAATTCCTCTGCTCTTCCAGTTCCTGTAAACCAAACACCCAAGTTGACAGAAATCATGTGTTTACAAATGCTCTGTTTACCATGTGCATTCCTATCCTATTCCGGTGTTTTTCCTATCCCTCGGTTTTTAGAATCATGCAAGCCAAATGAGCCCTTACAGAATTACTTCAGTTACAGGTAGGTGTCGAAGTGAACTTTGTGTGGTTTGTCTTGCTCCCGCCGCGATGTCGTCCACCTCACCTGAGCTGCTTCATCGACAGAAGCATCCACCAAACCAGACATCATGACTCCTGACCATCTTTCACCACCTCAGATCTCCTTCCCTTCCGCCGGCACCCACCGCAATGGCATCACCATCATTGACTCAGCAGATGAACCTGAGGAGTAGACGGGTCCACAAGAGAGGTCGCACTCTTTTGTTTCTTCTTATGTTATGCATTGCTTAAAATTACCTGCTACTTTATCATCCTATTCACTTCTTAGACTCCAAGTGAGGTCCAAATTAATGTTCAAACTTGAGTTCTAAATTAGTTGTGGGGCACATATCGAGGAAGCAATGAATAGCATCTCTATCTAATATCTGGTTCACCTAGGGTATGACTATGTTGTTCATCTTGGGTGGGAAACAAATAGTAAAGCAATCATCATCTGTCTTTTTATTAAATTAAAGCAATCATCAGCCTGCTATCATCTTGGATCCATCCACTGGTTGTTACCATCACTCTAAATTTCTGCATGCTCTCCTTACATAATCTCACCATATTTTTTCGTATGCATGTCATATTGTACACAGTCATGCTGAACATGTAGAGAAAAAGAGAAGAGTTTTGCGCGGCAATACAATGTCATGTAGACATCGCTCCATGGTGGGTTCAATGGCAAACCCTCCCCACCCCTCTCCAGATTGTAATCCAGAGGAAGATATCTGTTCTGAGGCGGATTCAGACGCCACTGACCACTCCTATTTACCCCCAAGGTGTTTGCTCTACCTTGGTATGATGATGTTAGCCATATCATGCATATGTTGCCTTGAAGTGCCTACTTTTGACATCATATATGTCATCTGCTTAGTTTAGACATGTTCTGTAATGCCACCTGTTTAGTTTCTATATCATATATGGGAATTGTGCAGTCTCATGTCTTTTAGCCATCCATAATATATGTGAAATGTGCAATGCCATCCTGTTTAACCAGGCATCATATATTTGAATGATATCTTGCCCATCCTTTTCTTCATTACATTTCCATTTTTCAAAATTGTTTATACATTGAACTACTTTTCCTGTGAATCAACCATTTGGGTGGGAGATGGAAAAATCTGGAGTGAAAACAAGGCCTTCAGAGCAGACAGTGCTACCTGTCGAAGCAGATCTCTTGTTGGGTCCCAATAGCTCCTCAGAGATGGATTCAGAGACAGATGACCAGTCCTATTCCCCCACCGAGGTGTATGCTCTAACTTGGCACGGTTATACTGCTCATATCATGCATATGGTGTCTTGCATTGCATAGTTTAGACATCATATACACAATATTCAACACCATGTTCTTAGTTCAGATATCATATTGAATGCCCTGTGTTTAGCATATAAATCACATATGTGAATTAAATGATGCGATCCTAATTACTTAGATAACATGTAGGTCAATTATGTCATGCGGTCCTATTTAGTTATTCATCATATCTTTGAATTATGTTATGCTATGCTATCCAGTTTAGATAGACATCATATATGTGAAATTATGTCATGCTATCCATTTTAGTTAAACAATATACATGTCAACTATTTCATGCCCTCTTTTTTCCACACTATCTACTGCATCTGTCTCTCATACAATATCTGTACATTCAACTATGTTTCCTGTTTATCATCCATTTGAATTGGAGTGGGTGATGCCAGTATCTAGCGGACTAAAAACACGGTCTTCAAATAAAACAGTGCTACCTCTTGGTGGAGATAGCACCCCGGTTGTACATGCACGAGAACCAGCCCTACCACACATAACCCAAACTCTCGCAGATTATACCCCTACTGCGATGGACAAAGAACCAGCTTCACCCAATCTAACCCCAACCCCAGCAGATAGTGACCCAGTTCCTGTTGACACAACACCGTCTCCACCACAGAGCTCCCAAACAAGAGCAGTTAGTAAGGCAGCTCCAGTTCCCAAAGGGCCAGTACTGCCACGGTGAACCCCAACTCCACCAGTTAGTACACCTATTCCTATGGAGGAAGGACAACCAGCTTGTCGTAGTTTAGCAGCTATCGCATTTGATGTTGTTAAATCGTATGTGCGTATCTTCCCATCTTGGAAATATTATACTGAAGATGAAGGAAAATGCCAGTTGCAGGTGTTTGTCTAGGAGTTATGTGTAAGTAACGTTATTCATGGCAATTACTTTGCTTTGTCCCATACATCCTACCTCCATGATGGTTATAATACAACAAATTTTCCCATTTCTCTATATAGGAGGACCGATTTGGAAACTCAGGATGAGGTAACCTATGCTAATACCTCTGCTATCTTCAAGAATGCTTGGTGTCAGTATCAGAATTACCTGAAGAAAACGTACTTCACCGGCAAAGAAACTCATCAAATTCCCTTACGTTCTCCTGAGACACATTTACTGGACGATGATTGGGAACGCCTTGTTCTGTACTGGTCCCGAACCAAGAATGTGGTAAGGTCTATGAGCTTATTTTCTATTTTTAAGTACTATATTCTTGTGTCTTACTGTACTCTGTTCATGTAGAACAAGTGCCTAAATCTGAAGAACAATTGTTCTAATTTAAGATTCCATTGCTATCGTAGTTCAAAAAAGCACTAGGCGTTAATTGTGTGTTTTGCCACCGCCTTGCGCTTTACTGCCAAAGTGCATGCTTATGCGCAGTTATGCACAGATTAAGCGTAGTTATGCGCAATGCGTTTTGCCAACGCCTAGAGCCGAGGTGCACTTAAGCGCTCGCTAAGCCGTGCCTTTTTTAACTATGATTGCTATCGTGCATATTGATTTGCTCTTGTATCACTGTAGTTACTCATACAAACTTATTTTTAAATTGAAGGATCCAATTGAAACTCCATTGGCACATCAGGTATGTTGACGCATGTTTCTTTAACAGGTTTGCTCTTATCAATAGCTCTGTTGATTTCAATTTCAATTGTGTATACAGTTGACTTCTCGTATCATGCACATTACTAGCATCACCACAGAGCCAATAGTGTTGTTGTACATGTAGACCTGTGGTACCCATCTGAAATCTTGTTATGCCATGTAGTTTTCCACGCTTTGTATTCTTTCACTGCTGCTTTGTCTTGAACTGATATGATTTGAACCGTGTCTCTATTTTGATTTGGCAAGACAATGCAGTGACCATAGGACATAGATATATGTTTGTTTGATGCTTTTATTATGTACTAGTACTTGGCAATAGAAGACTTGGTAGTTTGATCCTGTCGACCTTACTAATGAACTTGTTCACCAAAATGAGTTTCATTTACTAGTCCATGCTAAACCTGTTATGTGTCTGCTTGTTTCTTCTTTTAGAATGCTGACAGAATATTGGGGAAGAGTGCCTTATTAAGCAATGGTAAATGAAGTAATGCAGATAACATTTAGAATAGTCACACATCCTTGTTGGTCTCCAACAAAGCTGATAAAACAGCTAAGGAAGACTATCTTGAAGACAGTAAAACAACCCCAAAGTCCTGTCTTGGTTTAGTGTTCGAGTTACTGGCCACTACCGCTTGCACAAGCTATTCAAACTCACTGTCTGAATCAGTTCGGTTTCTTGAGTCTCAACTACAAGCTGAAAGACATCGACCAGCTATGCTGCGACCAGAAGCGGAAGGACTGCGGAAGTCCCTGGAGCATTCAGATGCATACTTTCTGGTGCAACAGCAAGCGTTGGAGGATTTTAGCGCCAAACAGGACAAAGCTAATAAGCTTGCTAAGCTTATTGCCAGCATGGTGGATACCCAGGATAACGTCTCTTGAGCTCTTCTGAAGTTGTTTCAGTTATGCTCTTGTTTTGCTGCCGCGTTTATTTGCACTGGTGGCCAATTTTGACGGCTAGTGTATGTGTAAGTGCATCTAGTGCCCCTTAGTGATTTTGGTGTATTGAAGACTTATAGGTTAAGGGACTAATGCGTTTGTGAGGGTACACAGGTCTATAAGTCTATGAGGAGTTTGATATTTACAGAGAAAGTCGACCCCTAAAAATGAAGTTCTTCAACTGAAGACTTTGATATTCTGAAGACTTTCTGAAGATTTTGAAAGTGAAGAAATTGGTGTGACCCTGAAGACTTGGTATTCATTTGAGGAACATGAAGCGTGAAGACTTTTGTTTTCGTAGTTTCATTTTCTCTTTCTTGAGTCATAGGAAACACCGTACTGTTAAAGGGGGTCGAGGAAATACTAAGGAAAAATTTCCATGTGATGCTCAACTCAAAATCCTACACCTACCAATCCCTTCGAGTGAAGCCTTTGGAAATCTCATACAGTTCAGTCACTTTCTTTAGTGACAGAGACAAAGTTCTTCTGATCGCTGATGAATTTGTTCTGACTGAGGAGTTAGGAATTCACCAGTGTGAATTACCTACACAGTGAGGAACATGATAGCCCTGAGGAATTTGAGAGTCAAATTTCCGACCGTTGCTGTGCTGCGCGCCAGCTGTCCCAAAATATCTTATCCACCTAACGGTCATATCATTGAAGGGCATTTATGTCTTATCATGTCGGGCTGCTCCCTAGGCTATAAATAGCCGCCCCCTACAACCACTAGCTGGCTGGCTGCTGCGAGAGAACTTGACACTTGTCATTTGAGAGCAACCCATCCTCCGAGGACTTTGAGCGAAAATCATCAACTGAGGAAAATCCCAAACCCAAACACCTACAAACCCCAAAGTGATTGAGCATCACTGAAGAAATTGATCCCGCGTGGATCCGACGCTTGTTACCTTTCAAGACTGTGCTTCTTCCAGACGGTTAGGCGTCAAGGTCTAGAGCATCCAAGAGGAATTGTGGATTGCCGAGTGACTGAGTCTGTGAAGGTTTGGAAGTCACCTGAAGACTTACCACGAGTGATTGGACGAGACCTGCGTGGTCTTAGTTCAAGGAGAATACGGTGAGGACTGGGTGTCCTGAGTTGCGGCTCAGTGACTGGGTGTTCGGGATTGCGTGTCCTCAAGTTTAAATACTCAGCCGCTCCAACCAGACGTACAACTGAGACAGCAGTTGGAACTGGTCTACCAAATCATTGTCTTCACCAACCTAACTGGTTCTATTTCCTCAACCCTTTCATTTCCTCATTACTGTGTTGATGTTTGTTTATATCTGTGTTTGAAGACTTTGACTGAAGACTTTCTCAATTTCCTTAGTTCAATTTCTTCAGTCTGTTTGTCTTCATCTTGTGTTATCCTGTGATTGCGCTTTCTGTACTCTGTGATTGTCTTCATTTCATCATGATGACCATGCGTGTATTCTGTTATGCTTACTTCTGAGTACTTATTCCGCTGCTAATAGTTCTTCGCTAAGGAATTTCCTCACCGGCAAATTCCTCAGTGAAGAATTCATAAAAATCGCCTATTCACCCCCCCCCCTCTAGTCGACATAACGCACTTTCAATTGGTATCAGAGCAAGGTACTCCCTTGTTCTGTGTGATTTTGGTTTAACCGCCTGGAGTTTTAGTTATGTCGACCGCGGGTATGATCAAGGTCTCGGCTGGGTGTCCTACCTTTGATGGAACGGACTACCCCTACTGGAAAAACAAGATGCGAATGCATCTCGAAGCAATTGACAACGATCTCTGGTATGTTGTGGAAAATGGTGTTCCCTTTGTTTCACCCTCACTGAACGCTACCGATGTGAAGAGATTCAAGCAACTCGATTCTCAAGCAAAGAATATCATATGTGGCCATCTGAGTAAAGGACAGTATGGAAGAGTGAGTGCTTTGGAAACTGCCAAGCTTATCTGGGATAGGCTGTCCAAAGTGAATGAAGGAGTCTCAACTCAGCGTGACTCTCGAGTTGATGTTCTTCGGAATCTCTTCAACCGCTTCAAAAGACTCGACAATGAAAATGTCCAACAAACCTTCGATCGCCTCACTGACATCTCAAATGAGCTTCAAGCCCTCGGTGCCACTGACATCACTGACCATGAGGTGGTGAAGAAACTGTTGAGATCGCTTGATTCCTCATTTGATACTCTGGGTCTGATGATACAAGAACGGGCTGACTACAAGTCTCTTGATCCTGCCGATATCCTCGAAAGGCTAAATACTCACGAGTTCCAGCTTGCTGAAAAGAGAGATCTCTATGGTTCGAGTTATGGCAAACCACGTGCCCTAAAGGCCAAGGTTGTGTCTGAGTCTAAATGTGAGGACTCTGGTAGTAGCCTTGGTGATCCTGAAGAATTGAGCCAGGAGCTAGCACTGCTCGTGAAGAAATTCCAGAAGTTCTCAAGACGTGGTCGCTTTGGAAAATCCTCAAGAAGCAGTGGTTCCTCATCAAGTGACTATAAGAGAAGGCTGTGTCACAAATGCAAGAAACCTGGTCATTATATTCAAGATTGTCCTCAGTGGGAAAAGGAATTAAAGAAGAAGAAATGCAAGGATTACAGTTCTGATGATGCAAAGAAAAAGAAGAAATCGTCAAAATCTTCGTCATCAAAACCCTCGAAGTCTTCATCTCACAAGAAGAGCAGCTCCAAGAAGGCTCGGGCATTCATTGGCAAGGAAATGGACTCTGAAGCTGAATCTGAAGAAAATGAGGAAGAGGAGACGTCTGAAGAATCCGAATCTGGTGTGGCGAGTCTGGCCTTCGCTACTGCTTTCGTTAGCAAGTCCATCTTCAACACTGAAGAAACTGACCCCACCGACAAGCCTGATGAAGATGATGATGACTACGCTCCCACCTATTGCTTCATGGCAAAAGGTGCAAAGGTACTCAAATACACCTCCTCTGAATCTAGTGAAAATGAATCTGATGAGAATCTCAAACCCAGCTACTCTAAACTTGCTAAGATTGCTGTAAAACAAAAAGGGCTTTTGAAAAGGTTCAAAACATGCTAGACAAAAGTGATGATATGTTAGGTGAAGAAATGGATCGCACTAAAGCCCTGACTGAAAATCTTCAGAGACTTCAGTCTAGGTTTGATAACCTTCAAAGTCATCATAACACTCTCTTATCTGATCATGAGAAACTTTCTTATGAATTTCTTCAAAGAAAGCAAGATCTTGAGAAGCTAAGAGTGAGTTATGAAGATCTTCAGAAGGAGCGCGATTCTTTACTTGCTCAACAAATCAGCACTTCTCAGGAAGAATTTGTTCCTCCATGCTTAAAGTGCATTGAACGTGAATCTGCTAATTCTTCACCTGAATGTTCAAATGCTTCAACTGTTACAAATTCTTCATCTGCCTCTGCTATCACTAATTCCTCATCTGAGGACATTGCTAGTATCACTGACGATGCAGGGCTGAAGGAACTGTACACGACAAGCATGTACAAAAGACTCAAAGGGCATCAGATTCTTTGTGATGTGCTCAAAAAGCAGATCCTCAACAGAAACCCTAGGAAATAGGGTATTGCCTTTGAGAGGAAACTCAATGCTGATGGAACATATTGGAAGCCTGAGCAGTACCCCAAAACCTCATGGGTTGCTGCAAAGGGACCTCCAGTTGATCCATCCTTGTTATCTGGCTTTACATGTGAATCTCCTCATTCTTCTGATGAGTCATTTGACTCCAACTATAAACTGTTCAAAAATCAGAATGGTGAAGTATTTGCTAGATATGTTGGGACTAACTGCAGGAACGGTTCCCCTATGAAGAAAATCTGGGTTCCCAAAAGTTATGTTGAAAGTCTTCAGGTGAATGTCCTCATGACACCACTTGTGAAGAATAGGAACTCCAGATCAAACTCTTCATATGGACCAAATTCTTCATATGGATCCAAGTCCTCATACGGACCAAATTCCTCAAATGGATCAAAGTCCTCACATGATTATCATCGTGCTAACAACTCTGTTTCGCAGGGTAGAGCTAAGGGCTATGAATATGTACATTATTCTTCAAATCATTATGCTCATAAGTCCTCGAAGAATTTCTCTGCTTATTCATATGCTTACCCTAACCCCTCTTATGTGAAACGAAATGGTTTGGCTTCTATGCCACCATTCTCGTATGGTGCTCGCAGAGTGATGAACTCTTTGCCACCCCTTCAGATGTGGGTGGTGAAGAAAAAGAACTAATCTCTTCTGCAGGGTCAGGTCTCCAGACGTGCCTTAACGTCTGAAGAATTTGCTGGGGACCTGACAAAAACTGCCTGAAAGGACGCAGGCTAACCATGATGAAATGAACTTTCATTTCACATGTCCTCATATTGCTATATCTGTTTACCGCTTGATGAAATTCATCTGATGAACTTGATATCATATTCTTCATTGATGAAGCATATGAGATTGTAAGTTACACTAATTCATCTGCAGGATGATCAACCCAAAACCACTGAATGGGTCCTCGATAGTGGATGTACAAATCACATGACTGGTGACAAGAATCTTTTGATGGATGCTCCCTTATCACCGTCACATCTGAAGCATATCATCTTTGCTGACAAAGGCAAAAGTCAGGTATTGGGTCTTGGTAAGGTTGCGATCTCTAAGGATAAACACATGGACAAAGTCATGCTTGTTGAGTCCTTAGGATACAACCTCATGTCAGTCTCAATGCTTTGTGATCTTGATATGGTTGTTGTCTTTGGCAAGAATCGCTGTGTTGTGATTATGGAAGCTGACAATTCCAAAGTCTTCGAAGGCTTTAGGAGAGGAGATTTGTATATTGTTGATTTCTCTACAGGACCACAATCAGCCGTGTGCTTACTTGCAAAAGCTTCAGAAGGCTGGCTATGGCATCGATGACTTGGTCACACAGGCATGAGGAATTTGCACACGCTTGCAAAGAAGAAGCATGTCATTGGCATTGAGAATGTCAAATTCCTCAAGGATCACTTATGCGGAGCCTGTGAAGCTGGAAAAATGACCAAGGCCAAGCATCCAGCAAAGACTATCATGACCACTACACGTCCATTCGAATTACTTCACATGGACCTCTTCGGACCAAATCATTACTCAGCATTCTCTAATGCTGCATCTCTATATGGTTTTGTCATTGTTGATGATTATTCTCGATACACATGGGTACACATTGTTACTTACAAACATGAAGTGCAGGAAGTCTTCAAACGATTTTCCTCGAGGGCTTCAACCAACTTTGGTGTGAAGATCAAGCACATCAGAAGTGACAATGGAACTGAGTTCAAGAATTCCGGTCTTGATGACTATCTTGATGAACTTGGTATTACTCATGAGTTATCTGCTCCTTATACCCCTCAGCAAAATGGCGTCGTGGAGCGCAAGAACATAACTCTTGTTGAGATGGCTCGCACTATGCTTGATGAATACAAAACGCCTTATCGTTTTTGGATTGATGCAATTGATACTGTGTGCCACATCATCAACAGAGTATATCTTCACAAATTCTTCAAGAAGATGGCCTATGAACTCCTCACTGACAAGAAACCCAATGTGAGTTATTTCAAAGTCTTCGGCGCAAAATGTTGGATTAGAGATCCTCACCACAATTCTAAATTTGCACCGAAAGCACATGAAGGTTTTATGCTTGGTTACGGAAAGGACTCGCACACCTACAGAGTCTTCAATATCGCTCTTCACAAGATTGTTGAAACTGTAGATGTGCGGTTCAATGAAACTAATGGCTCGCAAAGAGAGCACCTACCTTCTGTGTTAGATGAACCAGCACCTGAGGATTCTATCAAGTTCAAGGCAACTGAGGATGTCATTCCTACTGAAGAACTTGCTGAAGAATTCATTCCAGTACGCGAAGAACGTCGAGCTGATGCACCTGAAGATAATGATGAAGACAATGGTGCTGAGGAAAATGATCAAATACCTCGACGTCAACCAGCTCATCCTCGCGTTGCAAAAGAAGTACAAGTTGACAAGATCATCGATGACATTGAAGCGCCAGGTCCTCTCACACGCTCAAAAGCTTCACATTTATCTAACTTTTGTGGGCACTATGCTTTTGTTTCTATCACAGAGCCCACTAAGGTAGATGAAGCATTTTTGGAGCCGGAGTGGATTCAGGCTATGCAAGAAGAATTACATCAGTTCGAGCTCAACAATGTCTGGGAACTGGTCAAACATCCAGATCCTCGCAAGTACAATATCATTGGCACAAAGTGGATCTACCGCAACAAGCAAGATGAAAATGGCCTTGTGGTAAGGAATAAGGCACGACTAGTAGCTCAAGGCTACACACAGGTTGAAGGAATTGATTTCGATGAAACTTTTGCACCTGTTGCTAGACTTGAGTCTATTCGCATATTACTTGCTTATGCTAATCATCATGATATCATCTTATATCAAATGGATGTGAAAAGTGCATTCCTCAATGGTAAGCTTGAGGAAGAAGTATATGTTGCTCAACCCCAAGTTTTGAAGATCCAAAGAATCCTGACAAAGTATTCAAACTTAATAAGGCCCTCTATGGCCTCAAGCAAGCCCCTCGGGCGTGGTATGATACATTGAAGGAATTCTTCGTGAAGAATGGCTTCACACCCGGTTCACTCGACCCTACTCTCTTTACTAAATCTTATGATGGTGAACTGTTTGTGTGCCAAATATATGTTGATGATATTATCTTTGGGTGTACTGACCAACGTTATAGTGATGAATTTGCCTATATGATGAGTGAAGAATATCAAATGTCTATGATGGGAGAGTTGAAATTCTTCTTAGGTCTTCAAATTCGTCAACAGTGCAATGGCATATTCATATCTCAGGAGAAATACCTCAAAGATGTACTGAGGAAATTCGGCATGCAAGATTGCAAAGGCGTCAAAATTCCTATGCCCACAAAAGGCCATCTATGCACTGATGAAAATGGTATTGACTTCGATCACAAGGTATACCGCTCCATGATTGGTTCTTTATTGTACTTATGTTCATCTAGGCCAGATATAATGCTTAGTGTTTGCATGTGTGCCCGATTTCAAGCTGCACCGAAGGAATCACACCATAAGGCTGTGAAGCATATTCTTCGATATCTAGCTCACACACCAACACTAGGATTATGGTACCCCAAGGGCTCTGTCTTTGATCTCATTGGATATTCTGACTCTGACTATGCTGGTGATCGTGTGGACCGCAAGTCAACCTCTGGCACTTGTCATTTCCTCGGACGATGTTTGGTCTGTTGGTCCTCGAAGAAACAGAACTGCGTATCACTGTCCACTGCGGAAGCCGAATACATTGCTGCTGGCTCTTGCTGTGCTCAACTGCTTTGGATGAAGCAAACACTCAAGGACTATGGAGTCAACATGAAGAATGTGCCTCTCCTCTGCGACAATGAGAGTGCCATCAAGATTGCTCACAACCCAGTTCAGCACTCGAAGACAAAGCACATTCAGATTCGTCATCATTTTCTTCGTGATCATGTGTTGAAGGGCGACATCTCTATCGAGCACGTGAAGACTGAAGAATAGCTAGCTGATATCTTCACTAAGCCCTTGGATGAGAAGAGATTTAGCAAGTTGCGGTGTGAGCTAAATATCTTAGAATCTTCGAATGTTCTTTGAAAAGGACACACATCCTAACACTTATGAAAAATTGATGACTTAGATGTGCAACACATGAAGAAACGTTTTTCTTCAATCAATGAAGAATAACACTCTAAGTGTGAAGAAATTAATGAAGAATTTGATTCTCAGAACCCTACGACAATTGTACGCGGTGTCTGAAATCATCATTCTAATACGGTGGGTCACGCCACCACAAAAAGTTGAAAATCTTCAATTTGAGTTTTTCCTCAGTTTTGAATGTCTTCAGTTTTTCAACTTTGCAAAATCTTCACTGTTCCCTTCGTTTTTCTTCATTGGCTATATATATATATATGAGTTTATGTCCTCTACAACATTCACTTATAGCTATTTCTTCAAGTTGTTTTTTTTTGCTAAGTGAATGTGATCGGACCCTTCCCCCTCTATGCTATACTCAACCCAATATATTCACAAATTCTTCATGTGCGTTCTATTTGAAACTCGTTCAAAATATTCACTGTGTCCTTGTCAGCTAAAGAAATTACGAACAAAACTTTAAAACAAATCTTATCCAAACTTTCATTTTTGCCGCTCAAACTGTTCCGCATCCCATGATGCATTATTCTATTCACCCACGATCGTACATGATATCCACTACACAGTACGTGGGTGACACATGTCGCGTGAAGGAGAAAGGGCAGGGGCACGTTCGTCCTAAATCTTCAGGCGAACAGTTTTTCACCGTGTCTATAAATACCCCTTTCCCCTTCCTCACTTCATTTACTCCGCTCGACCATCTCTCTCCCGCTCGAGCTCCTCAAACCCTAGCGCCACCGCTACTCCATCGTCGCCGGTGAGGAAGAGCTTCGCTGCCTCGACCTCGTCGCCGCTGTACTCATGCCGACCGCGGAAATCTTCACTCCGCCGCCGCCGTAGCTGTCTTCCTCCGCCGAGTTAGGGCAAGGAAGATCTAACCTGACAAACTTCCCATCCGTTCTTCTCAGTTCGTCGTGTTCTTCATTTCGGGTAATTAAGAGTTACTTTTATTACTCACTTTGATTCTCAAGCTTTCCTGAAAATCTTCAAAGGTGTTTATTCTTCAAATCTTCACATATATGAACACCTCAAACAAACTATGCTCTTGATTCGTTTCTCTAAGCAATGATTTTCCTCAAGATTCCTCAATTGTGTGGATCCTCGATCTATACAACTCTGGAACCTAAGACAAAGATCGCTTAGTGAAATTCTTCAAGGCTCATCTGGTCAAATTCCTCAAAACTTGTTCTTTTCAAAAACCTTCTCAAAACGCATATGACCTCTCCAAATTCCTCGCACCTGTACTCTATTCACAGGTACTCATGTCTGCTGCTGAATCACTAGGTTCTCATCAACTTAACTCATTTGCAGCGTTCCTCGAAGAAAAACTGCATACTTCTTCAGAGAACTCATTTGTTCAAATTCCTCAACTGAAGAATATGGCAGACGGTAAGAAGCCGTAAAAAGGAGGAAAGGAACCTGAGGTTATGACTGTGTTTGAGATCCCTGAGGAAATTTACGATGACTATTGCACACCTGATGAAGCAAAATATGGCAAAGAAAACAAAAATCAGCGCAAGGTGCGCATTCAGAAGATTGAACGGAGATGGGTAAGGGAATGGAGGGAATATAGATATGTAACTCCAAAGTACATGAAGAAATTCGCTCTCAATCCTCCGTGCCCAAGAGCTCCATTGGCACCTGGCCAAGTAGCTAATCCCACAAGCATCAAACGTGGTGAGGACTTTCCTGAAGAATGGGCTAAGCGCCAAGCCAAATTGGCAAGACAAGCCAAGGAGGCAGTGAAGAAATTCAATGAGGATTCTGCCACTGCTACTGCTACTGAGGCCTCGGTCCAACTGAGGAAATCCATGCCAAAGAAGCCCGCTCGTAAGCGAAGTGCTTCACCATTAGCGCCCTCAAGGCCAAGTTCCACAGCAGCGCCCTCACGGCAAATTCCTCACACTGCTCCTGCTCCTCCCAAGTCCTCAGCAGTTCCGACAAAGTCCTCAGCACCTGTGCATCTGACTACATGTCAAAGGACTGCTGGTTTCTCGATTGCCTCTGGTGTCTCAGCAAGTTCCTCAGCTGCACCAATTTCATCATCTGGCCCAACTCTGCTGAAGACCAAAGCAACAGCTGGACGAGGTCCTCGGCCAAGTCCAAAGAAGAAACAGGTTGCATTTCATGTGCCATCTGATGATGAAGCTTCTGATGATGAACTCGAAGAAATCATCAGAGACAGACAGGTGAAGGCCGCTAGAGCCAAAGGCACATCTGTGCCACTGCTGTTGGATCCGAGGAAAATCCTCGATTATATTGATCTCTGGCACAAGGATCCAAACACCCCCATGCCTGATTTCCATCTGACCACTGGTCAAAATCACATGCTGACCCATTTCATCACTGAAGAGAAATGGAAGTTTGAAAAGGCAAGAGAGATTAAGAAAGCTCAATACAGAAAGGAGAAGTTCCTGAAGAAAAACATTGTCAAAATGACACCTGAAGAACTTCTCAAGGTCCAGACTGAAATACAAGACCTCAGCAAAAACTTCGATGCTTATTATGCTGATTGGCAAGGGGCCAAGGTCAGATTCATCAACCTGACGAAGAAATTCACCAATGTTGCAGCCCCAACGCAACATGAAATTCCTCAGGCTGAAGTCTCAGCTCAGCCGACTGAAGAACATGCCAGCTCTGCTGATGATGTTCCAGCTGCTGATGAAAATGCTAGTTCCAGGGCTGATGATCCCATTCTAGCCGCTGAAGAAATTGCCAGGGCATCCACTAGTGGTGCGCCTGAAGAAACTGAAGAAGTCAGGGCAACTGCACCAGTTGCGCCTGAAGAAATTCAACCAGATCCCTCAGCTCCTCCTGCACCTACACCAACTCCAATTCTTCCATGTGCATTTGATGTGAAGAAAACCAAGGCTGCAGAGCGAGCTGCAGTGAAGAAAAGGAAGGCATCAGCTGTGTCAAATTCTTCGGCTGCGAAGAAAATGAAGCCAATGACCAGCTCACTTACAAATCCAATTGATGCTATTCCAATTTCCTCCATGCCATCAAAGGACCTTGTTCCTTTTGGAGAAGACTATGAGATCCCCATCGGATTTGATGAAGAACATCATTCTGCTGCTTCGTCAGAGCAGATTGATGAAGAAATTGAAGTGGATAATATCCCTTCAACGCCAGTCATTTCCTCACCTATGCCTCAGTTCACAGCTGAAGAGGCCCGTGTTGAGGAAATTGAAGATGAAGATGTGGATATAGGATGCACCACACCTGTGATGAATGATGACTTTTGGGAAAGTCAGCATCCCAATACTCCTCTCTTCACCCCGCTCCAACAGATTCCTCAGTCCCCTGCACCAACAGTTCAAATGGGCTCTGAAGAAACTCAACCCACTCTCCCTGTGCATGAAGAAATTCCAGCCACTAGTGCTGATGAACCTGCTGCTGCTGATCCTCAGACTGCACCTATTGAGGAACAAGAAATTCCTCAGCCTGAAGAACCTGAGCTCGCGATTCCTGAGGTGGTGATGCAACTTACTGACACCCCTCTACCAAAGCAAAAGAATCCGTTCTCAAGCAAATAGAAGTTCAAGGCTGAAGATTTCTTTGCCGAGCACGTATTCTTCACTGATTACAATCCATATGATTCTGCTCGCATAAGGAAGAGGCGGTTCTGGACAGCCAGCCAAGCCAATTTCTATTCCTCAGTGCTCTTCAACAAAGACAAAGTCTTCGATCATGCACATATTCCTCATGTGGACATGGAGTCTCTGCCCGGCTTTGAGCCAGTCCTCAGTGTTCTTCACGACGTAGGACTTCTGAATTTCTGCATTGATATCTGTGACTGGAATGAAGAACTCATTCTCCAATTTTATGCAACCCTGCACATCACCGGAAATGCTGAAGACGTGAACACATGGGTATTAGACTGGATGTCTGAAAATACTCACTACAAGGCACCAACAACTGAATTGCTTCATGCTCTACCACTCAGTCCTCCTGTTGATGATGCTCGTTGTATCTACAACGAACCAGAACTTTCAAATCACTATATGCAAGTGCTTGATGAAGCCTTTGAAGCCAAGGCAGGCCCCAAGAACCAAATTCCTCGTCAAGGAATTATTGTATGTGCCTCGGACTGTCTATCAAATTCTGACGAAGACAATGAGTCCTATCAAAGACCATGACTCAAATGATGAAGAAATCGTTGGCATCGTGAAGAATATGCTTTTCAACATCATTCATGGCGTTCCCATAAACTTCCATGATTTCTTCATGAGGACTCTGGCCAATATTGCTATGTCACCATTCGAGCTAAAGCCCTATGCTCCTTGGATTATGAGATTCATCAGGGCAAGATCTTCGCTGAATTACAAAGCTGACACTCTGAATGACGGTAGCTACTTGCCTCCCATTGAAGTCCTCAAATGGACAGTTTCATCAGCTGATGATAAAGGCAAGGCCGCTGCTGTGATCGATGAAGGCATTCGTCCTTTGGATGGTCAATTTCGCAAAGCTGCATCTTACTCTACCAATGACGATTTTGCCACCCATGACTCTGCCGCCAATACCTCAGCCAAGAAAAATCCTCAAGCCACAGCACCCAGGGTGATGACTGATCGTGAGTTACTCCTCAGTCTTCATCAGAAGGTTGATCGCAATCATAAATGGGTCAAGCGTTAGTTTGGTTCAATTCTTCACAACATGACCTCCACACACAATGCAGTGAAGAAGAACCACTACTACCTCCATGAAACCCTCAACCGCACCTGGGCTGTTCTCTCTCATGTCTACAGCGCTGCAGATCTGAAGAAAATGGGTCTCAAGGAAGACTTTGACTGGTCTGCACCTCCACCGAAGAAATTCAAGAAGGTCAAAGTTCCTTCCTTGGTGGCCAGCTCTTATTCCTCATCGCGTGACACCGATGAGTATGAAGATTTGGACGACACTGTGGCAGGCCCTGCTCCAACAAACAACCCCGACAATGCTGGCGCTCCTCCATCAACTTGAAATTCTTCAGGGGCATTAGTCCTCAGTTTCAATCCTTTTGGTCATTTGATGACAAAGGGGGAGAAATCTAAGTTAGTCTTCAAGCGGGTCTATATTAAGGGCATTTTTTTAAGTTACAACTCTCGTTCTTCTGAAACTTTTATTTGGATCGAGTTGTAATCTTAAACCCGATGGTGCTCTGACACTTTTCTTGCATTATGCTCTGCATGCTTATTTCCTCGTTAATGATATTGCACGCATGCTGAACCTCATCAGGCACCATATTTCATCATGTATTTCAAATTCTTCATATTATATATCAAATGCGTGTATGAATTACAAGATATAGGAGGAGATCTCCATGATTCAACTCTTCAAATGTGCATTGCCTCAAAAGCAAATTCCTCACTATGCACATCTTCAGGGGGAGTTCTACTATATCTTGTAATCAAATTCCTCAATATCAGTGTATACACTTCATATATTTATCCCCGTTGAAAACTTAACCTATGTTGTCATCAATCACCAAAAAGGGGGAGATTGTAAGTGCATCTAGTGCCCCTTAGTGATTTTGGTGTATTAAAGACTTATAGGTTAAGGGACTAATGCGTTTGTGAGTGTACACAGGTCTATAAGTCTATAAGGAGTTTGATATTTACAGAGAAAGTCGACCCCTAAAAATGAAGTTCTTCAACTGAAGACTTTGATATTCTGAAGACTTTCTAAAGATTTTGAAAGTTAAGAAATTGGTGTGACCCTGAAGACTTGGTATTCATTTGAGGAACATGAAGCGTGAAGACTTTTGTTTTCGTAGTTTCATTTTCTCTTTCTTGAGTCATAGGAAACACCGTACTGTTAAAGGGGGTCGAGGAAATACTAAGGAAAAATTTCCATGTGATGCTCAACTCAAAATCCTACACCTACCAATCCCTTCGAGTGAAGCCTTTGGAAATCTCATACAGTCCAGTCACTTTCTTCAGTGACAGAGACGAAGTTCTTCTGATCGCTGATGAATTTGTTCTGACTGAGGAGTTAGGAATTCGCCAGTGCGAATTACCTACACAGTGAGGAACATGATAGCCCTGAGGAATTTGAGAGTCAAATTTCTGACCGTTGCTGTGCTGCGCGCTAGCTGTCCCAAAATATCTTATCCACCTAACGGTCATATCATTGAAGGGCATTTATGTCTTATCATGTCGGACTGCTCCCTAGGCTATAAATAGCCGCCCCCTACAACCACTAGCTGGTTGGCTGCTCCGAGAGAACTTGACACTTGTCATTTGAGAGCAACCCATCCTCCGAGGACTTTGAGCGAAAATCATCAAGTGAGGAAAATCCCAAACCCAAACACCTACAAACCCCAAAGTGATTGAGCATCACTGAAGAAATTGATCCCGCGTGGATCCGACGCTTGTTACCTTTGAAGACTGTGCTTCTTCCAGACGATTAGGCGTCAAGGTCTAGAGCATCCAAGAGGAATTGTGGATTGCCGAGTGACCGAGTCTGTGAAGGTTTGGAAGTCACCTGAAGACTTACCACGAGTGATTGGACGAGACCTGCATGGTCTTAGTTCAAGGAGAATACAGTGAGGATTGGGTGTCCTGAGTTGCGGCTCAGTGACTGGGTGTCCGGGACTGCGTGTCCTCGAGTTTAAATACTCAGCCGCTCCAACCAGACGTACAACTGAGACAGCAGTTGGAACTGGTCTACCAAATCATTGTCTTCACCAACCTAACTGGTTCTATTTCCTCAACCCTTTCATTTCCTCATTACTGTGTTGATGTTTGTTCATATCTGTGTTTGAAGACTTTGACTGAAGACTTTCTCAATTTCCTCTGTTCAATTTCTTCAGTCTGTTTGTCTTCATCTTGTGTTATCCTGTGATTACGCTTTCTGTACTCTGTGCTTGTCTTCATTTCATCATGATGACCATGCTTGTATTCTGTTATGCTTACTTCTGAGTACTTATTCCGCTGCTAATAGTTCTTCGCTAAGGAATTTCCTCACCGGAAAATTCCTCAGTGAAGAATTCATAAAAATTGCCTATTCACCCCCCCCCCCTCTAGTCGACATAACGCACTTTCAGTATGTAATATGTTGCTTTGTTCCTATATTTGCACTGGTGGCAAACTTTGATGCCCAGTGGATGTAATATGTGTAATAGTGGTAATAGGCTAGCATTAATTGCTTGCTTATTTATTTCTTTATTGTCTTGTTTAGTTGTTTGCTTGTAGTCACTACAGTTCTTTTTCTGTGTTTTTCTAGTGGCCACAATAACCTATTTTTGGTAACTAGGCCAAAATAATCATGGCAACACATGGAGTATTGTAACCATGGGCCTCCTGTAGGCCGTATGATCCATGGGCATTCTACGGGGCATAGGATCCATTGGCCTTCTATACGGGCCATAGGATCCATGGGCCTTCTACGGGCTGTAGGATCCTTGGGCCTTCTACGGGCCATACGATCCATGGGCCTTCTACCGGCCATATGATCCATGGGCCATTTACCGGCCGTAGGATCCATGGGCCTTCTACGGGGCGTATCATCATTTCACCAATCATGGGTCGTACTATTCGTGGACCATAACGGGCCGTTAATAGGCCGTATTTGATAACTCTAGGAAAACAGCCCAACAGGTTTTTTTGACATGAAAACGGCCCAATGTATTAACGGGCCACAAACGGGCCGACTGTAAAGACGGGCTGAATTCGGCCCACAAGCAGAAAATGACAGTAACGGGCCTAAGTAACCGAATGCTGGAAATGAGCCCAAGAATAAATGGTCCCGAGAAGGCTGAAAGATAACTTGGGCAGGAAATGGCCCAATGGAATAATGGGCCATTAATGGGTATAAAGTGATACACTGTTCATTACGGGCCAGTTTCACCATGTGCCATTAATGGGCCAAGAGTTACAAAGGGCCTCATATGGGCCAAAAGACATCATGGGCTATACATGGGCGAGAAGTTAAAACAGACTGGAATCATATTGGATAGCCCAGATGACGCTATTGGGCCTAATTCGGAGAGGTCGTAACGGGCCCTGGGTTAGAGGGCTGTAAATGGGCTATATGCGAACAGGCCGTTAACAGGCTTTCCGTGGGTCGGCCCGCCACCTTTTGACCAAGTCAAACGGGCCGGCCTTTTCACAGGAATGGGCCTCCGTTGGGTCGTGCCACATGTCGACGTATCATAGGCGCCTTGGGTCCAATGAGTGCATGACATCTGTCCCAACGGTGAGCCCACATGTGTTTCCTCCAGCCAATGATGATTTTACACGTGGAAAATCGCCATTGGTTGGGGCTGTTAACGGGTTATCAGATACAAAACCGGACCCGATAGCTTAACGGCGTTCCGTTACGGTGGATGCCACGTGTCGGTCACCCTTGACGAAAGCACTTATGTGACGCGTAATTTATCGACATGGAAATGGACACCTCCGTGATGATAATTTTGGTAATGTCATGGTACACTCCTACGACAGCACAGGTATGACTATCTTGATTCTTTCATAAAATCGTCATTGATGTACATGCATGACAAAAAACATGACCTACTATGACAAACACGTGTCATCACGGAAGTGTACTTTTTTGTAGTGCAAGCTCTTGACGAGTTGGACTGTCCTGCTGCAGAGTAGTTCAGACTCGTCTGACAGTGTCCGGGAGCTTGGCCGCCGAATTAAGGTTTGGCCTAAAAAGGCCGCTTTGTGCTTCTGCTACGAGGGCAATGGTGTGCTCCTCGGTACGGAGGGAGCGTTCCATGTTTCCATTGACTGTTATGACACCGCGTGGTCTGGGCATGTTGAGCTTGAGATAAGCGTAGTGTGGCACCGCATTGAATCGAGCGAATGCGGTTCGTCCGTGCAGTGCATGATAGCCACTGCGAAAGGGGATGATATGAAAGATCAACTCTTCTCTTCGAAAGTTGTCCGGGGATCCGAAGAACACCTCTAGTGTGATTGAGCCCGTACAGCGGGCCTCTACACCTAGTATGACTCCTTTAAAGGTGGTTTTTGTGGGCTTGATCCTTGAGGGATCAATACCCATTTTGCGCACTATATCCTGATAGAGCAGGTTCAGGCTGCTGCCGCCGTGCATGAGGACTCGCGTAAGGTGGAATCCATCAATGATTAGATCGAGGACCAGTGCGGCTGAACTGCCATGATGGATACTGGTCGGATGGTCCATGCGATTGAAGGTGATCGGGCAGGACGACCATGGGTTGAACTTTGGGGCGACTGGCTCCATCGCATATATGTCCCTGAGTGCGCGCTTGCGCTCCCTCTTGGGGATATGGGTAGCATATATCATGTTCACCGTTTTAACTTGGGGGGGGGGGGACTTCTTCTGTCCCCCTGCGTTCGTTGGTCGGGGCTCCTTGTCATCGTCCTTGCTTTGAGACCCCTTCTCGTTGTTCTCGGCATTTAACTTGCTGGCCTGTTTAAAAACCCAACAGCCTCTGTTCGTATGATTGGCTGGTTTATCAGGAGTGTCATGTATTTGACATGGACGATCGAGTATGCGGTCCAACCTGGATGAGCCCGGATTGTTCCTTTTATATGGCTTCTTCCGCTGACCGGACTTAGAGACACTGAATCCGGCATTGACTGTCATGTCCTCAGTGTTGTCACTGTTTCTTTGATGCTTGTGTCTGTTGCACCAGGGCTTGTCGTTGCTTTTTCTGGCTTTAGAAGTGCCAGATTCACTTGTATTGTTATTGCTACGGGCTAGCCAGCTATCCTCACCCGCGCAGAAGCGGGTCATAAGCGTCGTGATGGCTTCCATGGACTTCGGCTTTTCTTGGCCGAGGTGTCGGGCGAGCCATTCATCACGGATGCTATGTTTAAAGGCCGCTAGGGATTCGGCATTCGGACAATCGACGATCTAGTTCTTTGTAGTTAAGAACCTAGTCCAGAATTTCCTCGCTGACTCTCCGGGCAACTGAACTATGTGACTTAAGTTGTCGGCATCTGGAGGTCGGACATATGTACCCTGGAAGTTGTCGAGGAAGGCGTCTTCCAAGTCTTCCCAGCTGGCGATTGAGTTTTCGGGCAAACTGTTCAACCAGTGCCGAGCAGGTCCGTTGAGTTTTAGCAGAAGGTATTTGATGGCATGAAGATCATCACCGTGGGCCATATGAATATGGAGGAGAAAATCCTCAATCCATACCGCGGGGTCTGTTGTCCCATCATATGATTCGATGTTCACGGGTTTGAACCCTTCCGGGAATTCATGTTCCATTACTTCATCAGTGAAGCAAAGTGGGTGTGCGGTGCCTCTATATCGGGCCAAGTCGCGACGTAGCTCAGATGGAGTTCTTCTGCGGTTTTCGGCCCGGGTGTGGTTATGTTTGTCATGTCCGGTCGGATGGCCATCATCGCGCATTGGGGTACGCCCCCGCGATCCATAGATCGATCTGGTCTGACCTGCTCTGTTTTCGAAGTCATGCTGCAGGTCATATGTGTATCCCCGAGCTGTTGTGTCTCTGTTTTTACGGCGAGGTAGTGCGGGCTGGTATTCATCTTGAGTTGCCGCATTATCCCGGCCATGTGGTCATCGGTCAGCCGCATTACGCGCTGGTAGGAAGGGCTCCAGCGCTTCGTCATCGAATTGGGGTAGCAATTTGCATTCCGGGTAACTTTTGGTTGGGTGCTCGAGGCCGTATTCCTCGGCTGCCAGGACATTAGTCCATCTGTCATTGAGTAGATCTTGATCACCTTGAAGTTGCTGCTGCTTCTTTTTCAGGCTGCTTGCAATGGCTATTAGCCGGCACATAAAGCACTCCTGATCGACGGGCTCTTCAGGCACGATAAAGTCTTCGTCACCAAGGCTCACCTCATCCTCGGAGGGTGGAAGATAATTACTGTCCTTCGAGTCTTTGTTAATGGCCTGTTCATTAGGGCTGACTCACCCATCCTCCCGTTCATCCTGTTCGGAAGTTGGCTCAACGGGGTATTCGTTGTCTTCGGCATCGTCTGGAGTATTATTTTCTCTTGTGCCGGTATTGCTGTTTTTCCCACGGCGTGGTTTAGAGCGGCGCCGCTGATGTCGGCGCTTTGGCTATATCTCAGGAGGCTTATCCTCCACTGGATCCTTTTCATTGTCACCATTGTTCTCTTTGGATGTATCCACCATGTATAGGTCATACAAGGAGGTGGTTGTCCAGCGCACTCTAAGCGGTGGTTTTTGTGCCTGCTCCTCTCCGGCATCGTCGTCCATACCATCGATGTCTTTGGAGTCGTAATCTAGCGTGTCGGTTAAGTCTTCGACTGTGGCTATGAAGTGGGTGGTGGGTGGGAAGTGGAATTCTCCGCCATCAGCTTCCAATCCAAATTGGATATAGTTCGGCTAAGAGTCCCCTGATAAGGAGAGGGCTTTTAAAGAGTTTAGCACATCGCCTAAAGGTGAGTGCCGAAAGATGTCTGCGGAGCTGAATTCAATGATCGGCGCCTGATCAGCTTTGATGGGCGCGGATACACGCGGTTCGAAACCTATGGCCGAAGACGAATATGAGGTTCCGGTGACACAGGCCCCGCTCGAGATTGGATCTGTGTGTGGCTCTAACACCGTTGAGTCTGCGGCCTCCGCGGTGGGGTTGAGCTTCCCGTCCTCAAATGGCGTAATCTGCTCCGGATCCAGGGCCAGAGCAGTTACAGGCGGTACCTCCTGGGCACGGTCCGATGACAGATTTAGGTCATGTTTATCGTGGTGGCGGGGAGCAGCTGCCATGGGATCGAATCCGTCAAAGATCAAGTCTCCATGGATATCGGCAACGTAATTCAAGTTTCCAAACCTGACCTGATGGCTAGGGGCGTAGTTGTCGATCTGCTCTAGATGGCCAAGCGAGTTGGCCCACGGTGTGAAGCTGCCGAATACGAAGATCTGTCCGGGGGGGAAACCTCCCCCTGGACTGTATTGTTGTAGATGCTTGACGAAGCCATCAAACCTTTTGGTGACGACGCAGCGGACCTCTCAATGAAAGCACCTATGTTGGTGTCAAAACCGGCGGATCTTGGGTAGGGGGTCCAGAACTGTGCTTCTAAGGTTGATGGTAACATGAGGCAGGGGACATGATGTTTACCCAGGTTCGAGCCCTCTCTGCGGAGGTAATACCCTACTTCCTGCTTGATTGATCTTGATGAATATGAGTATTACAAGAGTTGATCTACCACGAGATCATAATGGATAAAACCCTAGAAGTCTAGCCTGTATGATTAAAACCCTAGAAGTCTAGCTTGTATGATTATGATTGCCTCTACGGACTAAGCCCTCCAGTTTATATAGACACCGAAGGGGACTAGGGTTGTACAAACTCGGTTACAGAGAAAGGAGTCTTCATATCCGTGCGCCAAGCTTGCCTTCCACGCCAAGGAGAGTCCCATCTGGACACGGGAGAGAGTCTTCTGTGTATCTTCACGGCCCATCAGTCCGGCCCACGCTACGTAGTCCGGCCGGCCGAGGACCCCTTAATCCAGGACTCCCTCAGCGGGCTATGATGTGGTACAGACACCGTGGCATGGTGTACCAAGTGGCACCCATTTGGTGGGCTTGGGAACCCTGCCCACATTGTTTGAGGCCGTGATGGAAACTTTGGTCGGGCTTTCGCTACAGGTTGTTAGTGTACTAAAGTTTGGGTCCTTTAGTACCCCACACTTGTGCACATGCAGTGGTAGCCTTCCCGACGGTAAGGCTTGCCAGAGGACAGCTAAAGACAAGCACAAGACAAGTTGATAAAACTACAAAGAAGACAACAATGCAAGTGGTCCAAAAGTACTAAGAGAAGTACAGAAGACCAAGTCTCAAGTTGCCGGCAAGATACTGAAGACCCGGCAAGCTCCGTGCCCGGAAATATTCCACTACCTTGCCAGAACTCCACCTCAGTGACCAGCTTCTCGCTTATCAATAGGTGTCGAGCAGGCAGGTAGTTAGGTGAGCTTTTCTGGGCATGTGGCAGCTCACAGTTGTAGACACAACTTTAATGACACTTGTCCCAGGAGTGTGTCAAGGAAATACGAGTAGCTGGGAATGGCACAGAAGGAGAGATAATCCTTGCCGTGGAGTTTCATCAGCTTGACACCTCATGGTGCATTTAATGTGTTTGTCCTAACCCGTCAGAGTCATGTATTTGGCACTGTGGCACTATTCAAAGACCATTTTGCCACTGTGGTGACCCATTTCTCTATAAAAGGAGCCCCATGGCTACCTTTACAAAGGTCGGAATTTTGCTCATTTAGACGCATAGTTGCACTTCACCTGCAACCCTGCTAGCAAGTTGCGCTCCTTATACTTGAGGTTCATACACATCCAATACAGCAAATTAGGAGTAGGGTTTTGCGCTTCACAGCGGCCCGAACCTATGTAAATTCTTGTGTTGATTGCTAGATCTGCTATTTGTGCATGTTGATCTCTCTAGTCAAACCGCAAAGGGGCCCTTGTTGGTCCCATAGATCATCGTATGCACGACATGTGTCTGTTCTCATATAGGCGATAAACTTGGACTAGAGTCTTTTGTGGTTAGTCAGGATATGGCCGGCACCCTCGCTAGGCTTCCGCTTGAAGGTTGCCGAGATACATGAAGTGTATAAGGTGGTAAGTGGTGAGAGCTGATAACCCACAAGTGTAGGGGATCGCAACAGCTTTCGAGGGTAAAGTATTCAACCCAAATTTATTGATTCGACACAAGGGGAGCCAAAGAATATTCTTGAGTATTAGCAGTTTAGTCGTCAATTCAACCACACCTGGATAACTTCGTATCTGCAGCAAAGTGTTTAGTAGCAAAAGTGGTATGATAATAATAGTAACGGTAGCAAAAGTAAAGATAAATGTTTTTGGATTTTTGTAGTAGTTGTAACAATAGCAACGGAAAAGTAAATAAGCGAAGAACAATATATGAAAAGCTCATAGGCAATGGATCAGTGATGGATAATTATGCCGGATGCGATTCTTCATGTAATAGCTATAACATAGGGTGATATAGAACTAGCTCCAATTCATCAATGTAATGTAGGCATGTATTCCGTAAATAGTCATACGTGCTTATGGAAAAGAACTTGCATGACATCTTTTGTCCTACCCTCCCGTGGCAGCGGGGTCCTTACGGAAACTAAGGGATATTAAGGCCTCCTTTTAATAGAGAACCGGAACAAAGCATTAGCACATAGTGAATACATGAACTCCTCAAACTACGGTCATCACCGAGAAGTATCCCAATTATTGTCACTTCGGGGTTGTCGGATCATAACACATAATAGGTGACTATAGACTTGCAAGATAGGATGAAGAACACACATATATTCATGAAAACATAATAGGTTCAGATCTGAAATCATGGCACTCGGGCCCTAGTGACAAGCATTAAGGATAGAAAAGTCATAGCAACATCAATCTCAGAACATAGTGGATACTAGGGATCAAACCCCAACAAAACTAACTTGATTACATGGTAAATCTCATCCAACCCATTATCGTCCAGCAAGCCTACGATGGAATTACTCACGCACGGCGATGAGCATCATGAAATTGGTGATGAAGGATGGTGGATGATGATGACGGCGACGAATCCCCCTCTTCGGAGCCCCGAACGGACTCAAGATCAGCCCTCTCGAGAGAGATTAGGGCTTGGCGGCGGCTCCGTGTCGTAAAACGCGATGAAACTTTCTACCTGATTTTTTTGTCCCCGAACGTGAATATATGGAGTTGGAGTTGACGTCGGTGGAGGTCCAGGGGGCCCAAGAGATAGGAGGCCGCACCCTAGGGGCGGGGGGTGCCCCCCTGTCTCGTGGACAGCCTATGGGCCCACTGGCATTAATTCTTTCGCCAAAAATTCTTATTTATTCCAAAAAGTGCCTCCGTGGATTTCCAGGACATTCCGAGAACTTTTCTTTTCTACACATAAAACAACATCATGGCAGTTCTGCTGAAAACAGCGTCAGTCCGGGTTAGTTTCATTCAAATCATGCAAGTTAGAGTCCAAAACAAGGGCAAAAGTGTTTGGAAAAGTAGATACGTTGGAGACGTATCAACTCCCCCAAGCTTAAACCTTTGCTTGTCCTCAAGCAATTCAGTTGATAAACTGAAAGTGATAAAGAAAAACTTTTACAAACTCTGTTTGCTCTTGTTGTTGTAACATGAAAAGGCAGCATTCAAGTTTCAGCAAATATTATGAACCAATCATACTCATAATAACACCTAGGTCTCACAATTACTCATATCAATAACATAATCAGCTAGCGAGCCATAATAATAAAACTCGGATGAAAACACTTTCTCAAAATGATTATAACATGATATAACAAAATGGTATCTCACTAGCCCTTTCTGGGACCGCAAATCATAAATGAAAGCACCTTTAAAGATCAAGGACTGACTAGACATTGTAATTCATGGTAAAAGAGATCCCATCAAGTCATACCCAATATAAACCAATAATAATGAATGCAAATGACAGTGTGCTCTCTAGCGGGTGCTTTTAATAAGAAGGGTGATGACTCAACATAAAAGTAAATAGATAGGCCCTTTGCAGAGGGAAGCAGGGATTTGTAGAGGTGCCAGAGCTCGATTTTAAAATAGTGATTGAATAACATTTTGAGCGTCATACTTTCGCTGTCAACGCAACAACTATGAGATGGCTGTATCTTCCATACTACATGCATTATAGGCAGTTCCCAAACAGAATGGTAAAGGTTTATACTCCCCCAACCACCAACAAGCATCAATCCATGGCTTGCTCGAAACAACGAGTGCCTCCAACATACAACATCCCAGGGGTAGTTTTGTTTAATTATTTCGTTTTTCTTTGATCTTTTTGGATCATGGGACTGGGCATCTCGATTACCGGCCCTTTCTCGTGAATGAGGAGTGGAGTCCACTCCTCTTGAGAATAACCCACCTAGAATGGAAGATATAGGCAGCCCTAGTTGTAACATGAGCTGCTCACGCATACAAAACAGAATTTCATTTGAAGGTTTGGAGTTTGGCACATACAAATTTACTTGGAACGGCAGGTAAATACTGCATATAGGAAGGTATAGTGAACTCATATGGAACAACTTTGGGATTTAAGGAGTTTGGATGCACAAGTAGTATTCCCGCTTAGTACAGGTGAAGGCCAGCAAAAGACTGGGAAGCGACCAACTGAGAGAGCGACAACAGTCATAAACATGCATTAAAATGAATTCACACCGAATACAAGCATGAGTAGGATATAATCCACCATGAACATAAATATCATGAAGGCCATGTTGATTTGATTCAACTACATGCGTGAACATGTGCCAAGTCGAGTCACTCAATTCATTCAAAGGAGGATACCATCCCATCATACCACATCATAATCATTCTAATAGCATGTTGGCACGCAAGGTAAACCATTATAACTCATAGCTAATCAAGCATGGCACAAGCAACTATAATCTCTAAATGTCATTGCAAATATGTTTACTTCATAATAGCTGACTCAGGAACGATGAATCATCATATTTACAAAAACAAGAGAGGTCGAGTTCATACCAGCTTTTCTCATCCCAATAAGTCCATCATATATCATCATTATTGCCTTTCACTTGCACGACCGAACGATGTGTATAATAATAAGAGTGCACGTGCATTGGACTAAGCTGGAATCTGCAAGCATTCAACTCAAGAGAGAAGACAAGTAATATGGGCTCTGAGTTAAATAAACAATCATGCATATAAGAGCCACTAAGCATTTCCAATATGGTCTTCTCGACCCCAAAGGACAGAAAAGAAAATAAAACTATTTACACGGGGAAGCTCCCAACAAGTAAAAGAAGAACGAGAAATCTTTTTGGGTTTTCATTTTAATTTCTACTACAAGCATGGAAATTAAACTAACTGATTTTTTTGGTTTTTCTTAAGGTTTATCAAACACACAAGAAGAAAACTAGGAAACAGAAATTTAAACTAACATGGATAATACAATGAAAGAGTATGAGCACCGACGACTAGTGTGTGAACATGAATGTAAAGTCAGTGAGAAATACGTACTCCCCCAAGCTTAGGCTTTTGGCCTAAGTTGGTCTGGTTCCAAGGACCGCCGCTACTCTCCCCAGTATAATGGGAGGTGTAATCAGGACCACTGGCTGGTCATCTCCGGATCCCACTGGACAGATGATGCACGATAAGGGTCCAACTCAGGTTCAGGTTCTGGACTAAAAGCTTGAGCTCGATGATTGTTCACTGCTTCAGGTGTGACAAGACGATTTTCTCCAAGCAAATCAAACAACAGAGGCGCGGGCAAAATAATAAACTCAAAGTGTTTCTTATTGAATCTAAGTCTATACAAGAGCATCTTCTCTTTGTTGTCAACAATAAACTTGTGTGCTACCATGCTCTTGTAATCTAAGATGTGAGGAGGCAATTTTATCTCATCCTCCTCATGGTGCCTAATGGGTATCTGAAAATATTTAGCAAGACGTGCATCATAGATACCTCCAAATATGGGGGCTTTTGTACGATTCAGGGCTAGTCGTTTAGCAATGACGGCACCCGTACTAAAAGTATAATCCCAAAGCAAAGCATGTTGAAGAATGATAATATCAGGAACGCTCAAATTCCCACTATTTCCACGACCAATCAAGCATCTACTAGCAAATATAGCAAAATAGCGTAAAATAGGAAAGTGTATGCTAGAGACCTTCGCCTCGGAACCCTTCTTTGGCTCCTCTACAACAATAGTATTAACAAAGCCACCCACATCTTCATGATGGGGTTCATCTAATTCTCCCTCATAAGGTATCCTACATACCACGGAAAAATGACGTAAAGACATTGCTTTGAATTCATCATATAACTGAAATGATACTGCAGGCGGTGATTTCTTAGGATAATAATAAAAGTTTTGCACAAAAGTATTGGTAAGTAAGAGATACTGATCGATTCGGTCGTTAATAAAACCGGTGAGGCCTACAGTCTCGATTAAAGCATAAAAGTCTTCATGAATTCCGGCTTCTTTCAAGAAATCCTCGCATGGGCATTCACATGACTGTACTTCCGCTAAGCGAGGAAGATTATACTTGGATTTTTCCTTCTCTTTGGCTTGTTTTTCCTGAGAGCTATGGCTAGAAGAGCCTTTAAAGAGCCTCCTTAACATTTTCTGATTTTTTTTTTGAAATTTTAGTAACTTCAAAATAAAAGTGAATAAAACTAAACAAGATTGATAGCAACTACTCCTACAAGTGCCTAGAGCCTATATCATGCATTGGAATTGCTTGGGACCTCAAAAATTTAACATGCAAGCTCAAGAACATGGTCACCTAAGCAGCAAAAATTTGCAATTAATAGAGCACTAGAACAAAAACTAATTGGACCAATGGAGGAGTCACATACCAAGCAACAATCTCCCAAAGCAGTTTTGCGAATGGAGCTTTGAGCTAAGAGATCAAAAATCGCAGCAAAACGAGCTAGAACTCGTGCTTGAGCTGGATGGGGATCTTTTTGGGTAGAAGATGAAGTGTGTGGGTGGTGGCATAAGTGGAGGGGAGCCACCAGGGGCCCACGAGACAGGGGCGTGCCCTATAGGGGGGGTCGCCCTCCTCTCTCGTGGCCTGGTGCTTGCCCCTCGTGCAGTGTTTTAAGTACCTAAAATCCTCAAATATTCCAGAAAAAATCATACTAAATTTGCAGGGCATTTGGAGCACTTTTATTTTCGGACTATTTTTTAATGCACGGATAATTCAGAAAACAGACAGATAATACTATTTTTGCTTTATTTATTCTAAATAACAGAAAGTAAAAAAGAGGGTACAGAAGGTTGTGCCTTCTAGTTTCATCCATCTCGTGATCATCAAAATGAACCCACTAACAAGGTTGATCAAGTCTTGTTAACAAACGCATTTCGAATAACACTAAGTTACCTCAACGGGGATATAAAAATCCCCAACAATAAGAATATCATACTTCTTCTTGACAGTAGGGAGAGGAAATTCAAAACCTCCAAAAATGATAGTTGGAACTTTTTCAATAGAATTGATGCTATGAACTTGAGATTGTTTCCTCGGGAAGTGTACCGTATGCTCATTATCATTAACATGAGAAGTGACATTGCCTTTGTTGCAATCAATAACAGCCCCTGCAGTGTTAAGAAAAGGTCTACCAAGGATAATAGACATACTATCGTCCTCAGGAATATCAAGAATAACAAAGTCCGTTAAGATAGTGACGTTTGCAACCACAACAGGCACGTCCTCACAAATACCGACAGGTATAGCAGTTGATTTATCAGCCATTTGCAAAGATATTTCAGTAGGTGTCAACTTATTCAATTCAAGTCTACGATATAAAGAGAGAGGCATAACACTAAAACCGGCTCCAAGATCACATAAAGCAGTTCTAACATAATTTCTTCTAATGGAGCATGGTATAGTTGGAACACCCGGATCTCCAAGTTTCTTTGGTATTCCACCCTTAAAAGTGTAATTAGCAAGCATCGTGGAAATTTCAGCTTCTGGTATCTTTCTTTTGTTTGTGATGATATCCTTCATATACTTAGCATAAGGATTTACTTTAAGCATATTAGTTAAGCGCATACGTAAGAAAATAGGTCTAATCATTTCAGCAAAGCGCTCAAAATCCTCATCATCCTTTGACTTGGATGGTTTAGGAGGAACGGGCATGGGCTTATGAACCCATGGTTCTCTTTCTTTACCGTGCTTCCTAGCAACAAAATCTCTCTTATCATAACATTGATTCTTTGATTGTGGGTTATCAAGATCAACAGCAGGTTCAATCTCTACATCATTGTTTTTGCTAGGTTGAGCATCAACATGAACATTATCATTAACATTATCACTAGGTTCATGTTCATCACCTGATTGTGTTTCAGCATCAGAAATATAAATATCATTGTGATTCTCAGGTGTGTCTACAGTAGGTTCACTAGAAGCATGCAAAGTTCTATCATTTTTCTTTTTCTTCTTTTTAGAAGAACTAGGTGCCTCTAAATTATTTCTCTGAGAATCTTGCTCGATTCTCTTAGGGTGGCCTTCAGGATACAAAGGTTCTTGAGTCATTCTACCAGTTCTAGTAGCCACTCTAATAGCAAAGTCATTTTTATTATTTAATTCATCAAGCAAATCATTTTGAGCTTTAAGTACTTGCTCAGCTTGAGTAGCAAACATAGAAGAATATTTGCTAACGCGGTGAAGTTCATCTTTAACTCTAGCTAGATTATCACTTACGCGTCCTATCTCGAAAGCATTATTCTTTAACTCTCTACCAACATAAGCATTAAAACTTTCTTGTCTAGTCAAGAAGTCATCAAATTCATCTAAGCACGGGCTATGAAATTTAGTAGAGGGGATTTCAACTTTATCATATCTATAGAGAGAATTTACCTTTACTACCTGTGTCGGGTTATCAAGACAATATGGTTCTTCAGGCGGTATATTAAGACCATGTATTTCTTCAATAGGTGGTAAATTCTTAACATCTTCAACTTCAATACCTTTTTCTTTCATTGATTTCTTTGCCTCTTGCATATCTTCAAGACTGAGAAATAAAACACCTCTCTTCTTCGGAATGGGTTTAGGAATAGGCTCAGGAGTTGGCTCAATTAGTTCAGGAATTACTTCAGGAATTGGCTCAGGAAGAGTCCAATTATTTTCATTAGTCAACATATTATTCAATAATATTTCAGCTTCGTCGACTGTTCTTTCCCTGAAAACACAACCAGCACAAATATCCAAGTAGTCCTTGGAAGCATCGGTTAGTCCATTATAAAAGATATCAAGTATTTCATTTTTCTTAAGAGGATGATTGGGCAAAGCATTAAGTAACCGGAGAATCCTCCCCCAAGCTTGTGGGAGACTCTCTTATTTGATTTGCACAAAATTATATATTTCCCGCAAGGCAGCTTGTTTCTTATGAGCAGGGAAATATTTAGCAGAGAAGTAATAAATCATATCTTGGGGACTACGCACACAACCAGGAGCAAGAGAATTATACCAAGTCTTTGCATCACCCTTTAATGAGAACGGAAATATCTTAAGGATATATAAATAATGAGACATCTCATGATTAGTAAACAGGGTGGCTATATCATTCAACTTGGTAAGATGTGCCACAACAGTTTCAGATTCAAGGCCATAAAAAGGATCAGATTCAACTAAAGTAATAATTTCAGGATCAACAGAGAATTCATAATCCTTATCAGTAACACAGATAGGTGAAGTAGCAAAAGCAGGGTCAGGTTTCATTCTAGCATTAAGAGACTGCTGCTTCCATTTAGCTAATAATTTCTTAAGATCATTTCTATCATTGCAAGCTAAAATTTCCCTAGTAGCTTCTTCATTCATAACATAACCCTTATGAACAACAGGTAATACATAATCATTGGGGGAACCTTCATATTCACTATCATCAATAATAGATTCTTCAGTAATATCATTTCCCCTAACTCTAGCAAGTTGTTCATCAAGAAATTCACATAATGGCAAAGTAGTATCACACATAGAAGTAGTTTCATCATGCATAGCAGAAGTGGCATCATCGATAACATGCGACATATTAGAATTCATAGTTGTAGTAGGTTTAGGTGTCGTAAGCCTACTAATAACGGAAGGAGAATCTAGTGCAGAGCTAGATGGTAGTTCCTTACCTCCCCTCGTAGTTGAGGGAAAAATCTTGGTTTTAGCGTCTTTCAGGTTCTTCATAGTGATCAACAGATATAAATCCCAAGTGACTCAAAGAATAGAGCTATGCTCCCCGGCAACGGTGCCAGAAATTAGTCTTGATAACTCACAAGTGTAGGGGATCGCAACAGCTTTCGAGGGTAAAATATTCAACCCAAATTTATTGATTCGACACAAGGGGAGCCAAAGAATATTCTTGAGTATTAGCAGTTGAGTTGTCAATTCAACCACACCTGGATAACTTAGTATCTGCAGCAAAGTGTTTAGTAGCAAAAGTGGTATGATAATAATAGTAACGGTAGCAAAAGTAAAGATAAATGTTTTTGGATTTTTGTAGTAGTTGTAACAGTAGCAACGGAAAAGTAAATAAGCGAAGAACAATATATGAAAAGCTCGTAGGCAATGGATCAGTGATGGATAACTATGCCGGATGCGATTCCTCATGTAATAGCTATAACATAGGGTGATATAGAACTAGCTCCAATTCATCAATGTAATGTAGGCATGTATTCCGTAAATAGTCATACGTGCTTATGGAAAAGAACTTGCATGACATCTTTTGTCCTACCCTCCCGTGGCAGCGGGGTCCTTACGGAAACTAAGTGATATTAAGGCCTCCTTTTAATAGAGAACCGGAATAAAGCATTAGCACATAGTGAATACATGAACTCCTCAAACTACGGTCATCACCGAGAAGTATCCCGATTATTGTCACTTCGGGGTTCTCGGATCATAACACATAATAGGTGACTATAGACTTGCAAGATAGGATCACGAACACACATATATTCATGAAAACATAATAGGTTCAGATCTGAAATCATGGCACTCGGGCCCTAGTGACAAGCATTAAGCATAGCAAAGTCATAGCAACATCAATCTCAGAACATAGTGGATACTAGGGACCAAACCCCAACAAAACTAACTTGATTACATGGTAAATATCACCCAACCCATCACCATCCAGCAAGCCTACGATGGAATTACTCACGCACAGCGGTGAGCATCATGAAATTGGTGATGGAGGATGGTTGATGATGACGACGGCGATGAATCCCCCTCTCCGGAGCCCCGAACGGACTCCAAATCAGCCCTCCCGAGAGAGATTAGGGCTTGGCGGCGGCTCCGTGTCGTAAAACGCGATGAAACTTTCTCCCTGATTTTTTTATCCCCGAACGTGAATATAATGAGTTGGAGTTGACGTCGGTGGAGGTCCAGGGGGCCCACGAGATAGGAGGCCGCGCTCTAGGGGGGCGCGCCCCCTGTCTCGTGGACAGCCTGTGGGCCCCCTGGCATTAATTCTTTCGCCAAAAATTCTTATTAATTCCAAAAGGTGCCTCCCTGGATTTCCAGGACATTCCGAGAACTTTTCTTTTCTACACCTAAAACAACATCATGGCAGTTCTGCTGAAAACAGCGTTAGTCCGGGTTAGTTTCATTCAAATCATGTAAGTTAGAGTCCAAAACAAGGGCAAAAGTGTTTGGAAAAGTAGATACGTTGGAGACGTATCAAGAGCGTGTATGAAGAAGTACACCCCTACATGGTAAATGATCTATTCGAATAGCCATGTCCTTGGATATGGACTTCTTGGAAGCTTACAACTTTCATAGACAAGTTGAGATGGGTACTCTAAAATACGCAAGAAAAGTGTGAGTGCTATGGATGTCATCTCATTGGGAGACGGGAGAAGATCCATGATGGTGTATTGATATGGTGAATATATGGACTTGTATGCACTCTCTCACCGCAAAGAAAATGGTAGTAGTCATAGTACAGGATAGCCACTGAGTTAAAATTGGCTTGCTATAGTTCAACTCCACAACCCCATTGTTGATACTGATGTATATAAGTACATAGTTCCGATGTATGTCTTGTTGAGTACCTTTGTACTCATGGTTGCTTAATTTATGTTTTGTAGAGGAGATCTTAGTATCACTAGTGGCTTCTACGATGAGTTTGACATTGACCGAGTAGCTTGGGAATCCCAGCAAAGATCTGGCTCCTATGGAGGGTCTTGTAGATAGTCAGACTTCTCAGCCATTTTTATTTTGTAGTTATCTGTACTCAGACATGTTTATGATTATGTTGCTTGTATGACATTGTATGATGGGTCATGAGACCCATCTTTGTAGTATCATGCTATGTATAGCTCCTCGAAGCCTTTTAAATAAATACTTTGAGTTATAGAGTTATGTTGTCATGCCATGTTGTATCTACACATATCGTGCATATTGGGTGTATGTTTTGAAATGCATTGGTATGTGTGGGATTCAACACCTAGTTATCTACCTTTGGTAGCCTTTCCTACAGGGAAATGCCTCCTAGTGCTTCCACTGAGCGTTGGTAGTTTGCTACTACTCCGGAACCCATGGATTGACTGGCATGCATCCTTAATTGCTCATGTGTCTGTCCCTACGGGGAAATGTCATGCGGTGTTTACTAAAGTCCTTGTGGCTTTGCTACGACTTGGTTACACTCGCTGCTGACCGACATGTGCATTAGTGGGTTGTGTATGTATGTCCCTGTATGTTTATGCCACCTTGGTTTATGACTGGCCATGTCGACCCGGGTTCTCTGCCATATGGATGCTAGCATCACAATCATATATGTGAGGCAAAAGACACAAATGGTCCCTGTCAGGTGGCAGCCGCGGGTTACCGTGCATGAGGCCTACAAAGTGATATGATGTGTCTACTTAGGATCTGGGTGCTGATAGCTTTTGTATCAGAGCCTGACTGCATGTAGGATTACCAAGCCAAACTGTTCAATGTCGAGTCTAGAAATGCTTTAGTTATATAAGGGAATTGATTGTGTAAACGTAAGGCTCTTTTTACTCCTTATCCCTATGTCCCTCTGCTTCGGAGTCCCCTCTTCTTTTTTATAGGGTTTAAGAACTAGGCTTCTCATCTATCTATCAAGATGATGAATTAATATTCTCAAGACTTATACAAAAGGTAAAGTCCTCTCAGATTGGTGTTTACATAAGAATTTAGTTGCTATGTTGCCATTTGTTTTGAAGGTTGTTTCATATATCATGCCCGTACAACCATTGTGTTGTCTGAGTTATCCAAGGTTTCAAAAAGTCTGATGCATTTGCAAATCCTTTCATCTTGATTCAATTTCTTTTGCGCTAGACTAGACACACTAATTGTTGTGTGGAGGTCTTCCATTACCTCAACATATCCGTTGAAGGTGTTAGCAAATTATGTTATGTTAAGTGGACCACCCAGTAATCTAGCCATGTTCTAGATTCCGGTGTGATGATTTTGGTCATCATTCTCGAAAGCATCTTGTTATGTTAATTAGTTAGTAGGTACTATATTTATGGGTTCTTGAACCCATGATTCATTCCATTCATTTCTGTTGATAGTGTTTGCTCGTTCCTTTAGGATATTAGTAACCTTGCTTAGTCCTCGGGGTTTGTGGTATATCATTCTTCCAAATACCACAAATCATCCCTGGCAAAAGTTCTTGGAACCAAAAGATCATAATAAGAGTTCTCTTGATGAGTTATCCATTCTATATTTTGAATCTACCAGTACTTCCTCTTGTGTATGGATTATCTGGAAGAAACATGCTGAACTTTGCTCGACATGTTAACCTATGCATTGACAATTCAGAAAAGGCATGTATTTCTTGAGTTGTCCATTTTCAACTATATCTAGACCCTCATCTATCAAGTGATAGTAAGGAGTAGTCATGCATTCGTGCTCACTGATGCCTATTGTTCTAGTGGTCTGTCAAGCATTCTACTCGGGAATGATTAGGAGAAACAAACTCTAGTACCTCATCCATATCTAGGATTGGGTCAAAGTAGTTGTATTCTGTAGATTAAGAATGCCAATACAGCTTCTAGTATGTTCTACCTTGGAGTATTACCATCTTTCATGTCAACAATTTTGTGAGAATTGCACAACCTCTTATGAATTCTTGACGCAGTGATACTTCTCGCCATCATTATTCAGTCCTCGATCTCCATGTTATTGTAGTTGGATTGCCGACAAGTGAAATGTGATGTGTGAAATCAATACTCCTAGTAGCAACCCTATTGCTTGGCGGTTAATGGACGATAATTTCATTGTTAGCATGTTGGTTATTAAATCATCATTCTAAGATTGCTCGTGCTACCTAGTCCATTTTTACTAATGCACCCTCCGATCAATGAGTTATGATTGTGTCAATCCCTTGCTCTTTTGATCATATCATCTTGCCCTGAAACGCAAGATTGTTCTCAAGCTTTGTCGAATTTTGGGTTCCGGCAGACCCTCAAGGTTCAAACTCTGGGGTGCACGCAGAGATCACACCTCCTTACTACCCACGTCTCATTGCCTCGCAAGGATCTAAACTACATGAAGAACAACACAAGGGACACGAGATTTATACTGGTTCAGGCCACCATTGTGGTGTAATACCCTACTCCAGTTTGTGGTGTGGTGGATTGCCTCAGGGGCTGATGATGAATAGTACAAGGAAGAACAACCTCGCGAGGGGCTGTTCTTGGCTGGTGCGATGAACCGCTTGAGTGAGTTCAGTCGCCTCTCTCTCTCTAGTCTACCCAAAATCTCTCTCTTCTGCTCTGCGGTGGCTAGCTCTATTTATAGAGGGAGGCCCTAAGCCTCTTCCCAAATATTGAGCAGGAAGGGCGCCAACAACTGGCCATTTTGAAGGGGAACATCTAGTACACTTATCCTGACTAAAGTCGGTCCTCGCCTGCCAAAGACCCTGACGGTGACGCCGGCTTGGGCTCCACGATGACCTCCATCCTGCCGTCCTGCTGGTCTTGGTCTTGTTTCACCTAAATGGTTGCCTTTGCTTGATACTCTTGCCTGCGCTTACCCCCTTTGCACCAAAGAGGAAACAAGGACTCTGCGCAGGCCGGCGCCGGCCTGGCCTCGGTCGTCATGGCTTGCATCGTGGGCACCTCGTGAGGTACCCCGCCTTGATCTCTCCGCCTCCTCGCGAGCCAGCCTGACGAGGCTGTGCCCGAGGAAGCCTCATGTCGTCCGCCCCGCGAGGCTTGGCCCCTCGCGATGGTCTTGAGTATGTGTTGATGAAGATGGGCCGTACTGGGCCACTCCCTGAGCCACGCCGCAGGCCGCAGGCAGGCAAGTCTGGGTACCCCCGTTCCCAGAACGCCGACAGTAGCCCCCGGGCCCAAGGCGCGCCTGGACTTGGCTTAGCAGAGAAGCGAAGGTGCAAGTGCGAAGCGCCGCGGGCCCCAACAGCCTGCAGCCTTGGGTGCCGTGTGGCGGTTGATTGGACGTGGGCGTCCCTATTTCCCCATGCCTCCTTATTTTGCGCCTAGCTAGGCGGACCCGCGTTTGCACACAGTCATCCCTCTTCTCGCCGCTTGTGCATCCCCTGCTCTTCCTCTCCTTGAGCTCCAGCCTTCGCTTCCAATCCAATCTCGAACCTCCCCCTTCCTGTCGCCATGGTGCCGACAAAGAAGGGGAAAGGGAAGAATCATGTGGCGTCGCCCCGCTCGCTGCCGCCGTCGGCTCCCGCTGTCAATCAGTCGATCATACTCAACCTGGAAGCCTTGGACAAGGTCAGTTCCTCCCTCGCCACCATCTTCAACGAGTGCGGGATGACGACGGTCTGGCCCGCGTCTCACTTCTCCATTGACAGAATAGTCACCGAGGTCCGGTACTTCACCGACGCCCTGTGGGCGGGACTGGTTCCCCCCTTTTCCGATTTCTTCAACGCCATACTTTCCCATTACCATATCCACATGATGCATTTGGGTCCCGAATCATTGCTCTCCTTGCCATTTTCGCTTTTGTTTGCGAGGCAATGGTGGGCATTCCTCCTTCAGTCACCTTGCTGCGCCACTTCTTCTCTTTGCGCCTCAGCGACCCCACCCAATGCTCGGGGTGCATGAACTTCCTCGTCGCGCTAGAAACGGCGGCCTCGGGAATTGATTTCAGCCTTCCTCCGCATGCGACTGGGTTCCGAGAGTAGTGGTTGTACGTGGATGTCGGAGTGCCCAGCCCCCTACTCTCGGAGCCAACCTTGCTCGCTATCCCCAATTCGGGCTGGGGCCAGGAGACGCTCACGAGCCCCCGGCTCGTCTTCGTCTGGCATCGCTTTTCGATCTTAAGGGCGCTCGGTGTGATGGCACCCAAGGTGGTGAAGGAGTTCCTCCAGTTTCGCATTGCTCCTGTCCAGCGCCATTCCCACCGGATGTGGGCCTTCGGGGGCGTGAAGACCGCATGAGGCTCCAGAAGGAAGATCTGGCGCCTGAAGTGCTGAGGAAGGTTCTCATGATTCTGACTGGGAACCCTTCCCCTGGCAGCCTCCGGCAAGGGGGTGCTCTGCTGTACCTTTGCTCAAGGAGGGCTAGTTTTGTGAAGCAGATGCCCAGCTTCGACGAATGGGGGTTGCGCCGCACAGGCCTCATGGGACCTCGTGGGAACCCAGTTGTGGTGGTTGCCCTTTCGGTTGCCCGCGGCGGTCCTTCCTCGAGTGGTGGAGCTGGGAGGCAAGGGCCACCGGGGGCTGAGGGGGCCGCCGTCGGGATGATGACGATATGCGGAACTCCTGAGGCGGCAGCTTCTGAGGCCTGCCCTGCGGTGGCTGAAGGTGTTGAGCCGCGGCCCGTGGCTCCCGTGGCAGAGGCTCCTGAGGCCTCGGCCACCCTTCACGGGGCGGTGTCTGGCGGCGTGCGCCAGGGCGACGCCCCGACGCCGGTCACATTGGCGCTTCTTCCTCGTTGCAGGCTGACCCTTGCACCGAACTCCTAGGCCGCTTCCGCGTGGACTTCGAGGCTCTCCTAAAGAGAAAGGAGGCCTTGGGTGATGATTACCCTTGCCGGCTATTGAAGCGCAGGAAGTACTTCGCCATTGATGATTAAGCTTTCCCCTTTCTTAGTCCCTTACTTTCCCGTTGCTTTAGCTGATCATTGCCCTGCAGGGGCCTTCCTGTCGAGTTCACGGAGACGGCAAAGGAGCCATCCCTCCAGGCCTCGCCCTCTCCATCGTCCCCAAGCGCCCCGAGCTCAAGCACTGCCCTTGTGGTGAGGCCGGTTGGAGAGGTGAGCCATCCTGTGACACATCATGATTCTGTGCGTCGCGCGACCCTCCTTCGCGAGCCCTCCCGGGGTATAGCCAGCCTGCCATGGGCTCTTCGATTGGTCGTGGACGGCGACTGGCTGAGGTCGGTCTTGCGTTCTTCCTTGGAGGATGAACCGGCTCTAGGCCAGGCTTCTGGCGGGGCGTGCCCGGCCATCGCGAGGGCGCCAGCCCCCAGCCCCCTGCCCAGAGGGGGAGTGCTGGTTCGTCGCCCTCCTCGCGCGCCTGGGATGGAGGATGACGCGGAAGATGTGCTTGAGCATGCTCGGGAGCGCCGTGCCCTTTGCCAAGGGTTTCTCCGGAGGGCGGCTGACGCAGTGAGCCAGCTCGGTGTAGAGCTTGCTGGCGAGGACGCGTGCCTTGAGGCCAAGGGCCTGTGCCTAGCTAAGGAGAGGCGCAAGCTGAAGGTGGCCATTGCCCTTGCGCGCCACCAGCGTGACCTCGACAATGAGAAGGCCGAGGTGTCGCTGGCGGCCTCTCGGGAGGCCTGCTCCCGGGCCGTCGAGGAGGCCCAGGAGGCTGACCAGCGGTGCAGGGCTGCAGAGGAGTGAGCGTGGGAGCTCCAAGCCTGGAGTAGCTCCCTAGAGCAGCAGGTGGAGTTGCACGAGGCAGCCCTTGCGTCGATTAAGCGGGCCTTGGTCGACCGAGCGGAGCTCTAGAGATGTGAGGAGGCACTGATGCTGGAGGCCACCGAGCGCACCCTGGACCTCGAGCGGTTGGAGACGAGGGAGCGCCTAGTGGCGCAGGCGGAGGATGACATTGCCGCAAGGGAAGCCCGAGCCTCAGAAGAGGTTGATTGCCGGGTGGCGGCGGCCCGCTCGAACCTCGAGCGCGAGTTCAAGGAGAGGCTGGAGTTGATCAGGGTCGAAGCAGAGGGCAGGACCGCCGCGCTAAAGGCCAAGCTGTATGAAGTGACGCGGCGTGCGGACACTGCCGGCGCCGCCCTTGGCGCGGCACAGGTGGAGCTTTCTTCCTCCCGCGCCGAGGTGCTTCTTCTCCGTCAAAGGGTGGACGCGGCTGAGACCGTCACGCGGCGGAGCAAGGATGAGATACGCCAGTGGCAAACCTTGGAGCACATGCATGGCCCGATGCTCCGCACGCTCCGGGAAAGAGCTAACACGGCCTTGGGCAACATCTGTGAGACTCATGTGGTTAACTTTGCTGGTAACCTTCAGTTCTTCACCGATGTGGTGACGCAGCTGGAGACTCGGTCGGGCAGAGCCGACATGTTGGTGGAGGAGAGGAGCCGTGCCTTGCTTGGGCGTGCTTTTTCTCGCGTCTTCAGTCATCTCCAGAACATGGACCCCCATTTTGACTTTGATGCCGCCATCGCACCGGTACCCCTGGCAATACAGGGCGATCTGGCGCATTGGGTGGAAGACAACGTGGACGCCCTTGTTAGGGCCTTCACCGTTGATGACGACGGTGTGTTCGTAGCTGCTGATGGGGGCAGAGTGGTGAATGGCCCAGGTGCTGATGACGGCGGCGTAGAAGGCGACGGTGAGGCCAGCGATGCCAGTGGCGACTCCGGAGGTGCCCCTGAGGATGCATTCGGGGATTTATCCGATTGACCGCGCGCTGTTCCTGCTTTTTACCCTGCGCAGAGAGAGTTCAGGCTTGGCCCTGAGGGTTGTAAGAGCATTTTGGGAGGGGGAACCCCTCATGTAAAAAACTTGCAGTTAGCGTATTTGTAGACATGATATCACCCGCATGCCTACGCCAAGCGGCTGGTCTTGTGACGAGTCGACTGGCTTGTTTACCTTCGACCCGCGTGGGCCCTGAGCGAGCCTGCGGAGGGCCGTGGTGTCCTGAGTGCCTCCTGAACGAGCCCATTGAACCTGTAATAAGAACCTGCTGAGAGGGCGTGGCGATGGCAGTCCGGGCTGCGCGCATGCTGGGCCTGGCCCGGCTCGTGAGGGGCTCACGAGGGGAGGCAGCTGAAGCTGGATGGACGCAAAGCGGTAATCGGAACACGAGAGATTGCTCGAACGAGACTAAACACCCCTTCCTCGAACACATGCAAGTCTCAATCTCAAATCCAACTTATATCCGAACAGGGAAAAAACGACAACCAAAGGAAAGGCAAAAAAAGCAGAAAGGCCGCGTCCGGCACCTAGTATAGTCTTTGACATCTTCTCACCAGCGCGGAGCTAAGTGCTACCACTCGGCGTGGGCGGGAGCCCCCGAGGACCGAGGGTGGCTCTCCGAAGACTCTGGGGCGTGTACAGCCCCACTCATTATTACGTGAGAGTGTCACGGGGCGGCGAGCTCTTCAGGCACTCGGCCTTCTTCACTAGTGTCGGCGTTCTGGGAACGGGGGTCCCCAGACTTGCCTGCCTGCGGCCTGCAGCGTGGCTCAAAGGGGGCCCATCACGGCCCATCTTCATCAACACAAGCTCAAGACCCTCGCGAGGGGCCAAGCCTCGCGGGGAGGACGACAAGGAGCTTCCTCGGGCACGGCCTCATCAGGCTGGCTCATGAGGAGGTGGAGAGTTCAAGGCGGGGTACCTCGCGAGGTGCCCATGACGCAAGCCATGACAACCAAGGGCACCAGCCCGCGCAGTGTTCTTCTTTCCTCTTTGGTGCAAGGGGAGCAAGCGCAGGCGAGAGCATCAAGCAAAGGCATCCATTTCGGTGCAACAAGACCAAGACCAGTCCAACGGCGGGATGGAGGTCACCGTGGAGCCCAAGTCGGCGTCACCACCAGAGCCTTTGACAGGCGAGGACCAACTTTAGTCAGGATAAGTGTACTAGATGTTCCCCTTCAAAATGGCCAATTGTTGGCACCCTTCCCGCTCAATATTTGGGAAGAGGCCCAGGGCCTTCGCCTATAAATAGGACTAGCCACCCACAGGGTAGAGATATCTGGATAGATATCTGGATAGATATCTGGATAGGAATCTGGAGATAAGATAGGCATCTAGAATCAACCCCTCCAAAGGGACAACACCACCACAAGAACAGACCCTCGCGAGGCTGTTCTTCCTTGTATTGTTCATCATCAGCCCAAGAGGCAATCCACCACGCCACACACTGGAGTAGGGTATTACACCACAATGGTGGCCTGAACCAGTATAAACCCTGTGTCTCTTGTGTTGTTCTTCTCGTAGTTTAGATCCTAGCGATACGGCCGAGGAACAGGTAGGTAGAAGGCGAAACCTCCGCGCGCACCCCAGTGTTCGAACCTCAAGGGTCTGCCGGAACCCTAAATCCGACATTTGGCGCGCTAGGTAGGGGTGCTCCGGAATTCATCTTCCGTCGCCCTGTTCTTCTCCGACCGTCGCGATCATGTCTGACGCACGCCGGGTTCGCGCCGAGCACCGAGCCGCCCTCGCTTCCCGCGTCGCCCAGACGGCTCCCGTCAGCGGGCGCCCTCGTCGTTCCCCGTCGCCTGCCGTCAACGCCGCCACCGTCCCGGCGGGGAACGAGCAGCGAGCATAGTCCCAGCACCCGTCCATGAGGCGAGACGGCCGCACCGCCACGCCCTCGCTCACCCCTGCTGGTTCTTCATCTCGCGCGCCCCGCGCGGCCATGGAGGCTCGAGCTGCGCTCATCGCGGCAAACGAGCTGCTGCGCTACTGCCCAGTCGACGACGTCTACGAAGAATGGCTCGACCAAGTCGCCAAACTCGTCCGCGCCGCTGGGGGCTCCCCCGCGCCATCTTTCTCGCTGCACTGCGCCCCGCCATGCGCGGGCAATGAAGCTCCTGGGGCGCCTCAGCCGCCTCCCCCTCAAGAAGGCACCCTGGCTCCAAGGCACGCGGCCCCTGGGCGGAACCCGCCCCGTCAGGAACCATCGCGGTAGGAGCAGAGCTGCCAAGAGGTCCATCGCCCTCGAGAAGCTGCCCGAGCGCTCCCTGCTCCAGCTCGTCCCGACCACGCTCCTGCTCTAGCATGTCAAGACCCCGCACTGCACCCAGCTGCGGCGCACAGGGACCCGCAGGACCGAGCCCTTCGTCCTCCAAGGCCTCCTGTGACCACAGCGGGCTGCCGCGCCTTCACCACCGAGCTACGCACCGTCGCGTGGCCCGGCAAGTTCAAGCCAGACCTGCCTCCTCGCTACGACGGCACGGCAGACCCTGCGGAGTTCCTCCAGCTCTACGAGCTGGGCATCGAGGCTGCAAACAAAGACGAGAAGGTCATGGCGAACTGGTTTCCCATGGCTCTCAAGGACGGGGCCCGCACCTGGCTTCTGAACCTGGCCCACAGGCACGATCTCCTCCTGGGACGAGATGTGCACCCGCTTCATCGCCAACTTCCAGGGTACTCGTGACCGGCCACCCGCCGTGAGCGACATGCGCCGCATCAAGTAGCAACCAAGGGAAACCCTACAGAAGTGCATCCAGCGCTTCAACAACGCGCGCCTCAAGATTCCCAAGGTGACCGAGGAGGCCATCATCTCAGCCTTCTCTGACGGCGTGCGTGACGTCAAAATGAAGGAGGAGCTCGCAATGCATGAAGATCTGTGCACTTCCTTGGAGCTGTTCAACCTGGCGACCAAGTGCGCCAGGGCTGAGGAAGGGCGTCTCTCCCTCCTCGAGTTGCATGCCGCAGACCCTGAAGAGAAGAAGCCCAAGTCCAAGGACGTGAAGCGCAAGGGGGCTGCCGTGCTCGCGGCACAACCAGACACCAAGCGGGGCAGAGATCAGCCCGAATCCTCCAAGGGCAGTCGGTACTGCATGTACCACAACCTCCACACCCATAACACCAATGAATGCCAAGAGCTCCGGGCCGTGCGTGAAGGACGGACTGGACGGGGTCCCGACCGCAGCGACCGGGGCTACGGCCGAGGAGGAGGAAGGAATGCAGGACGCTGGGACGACCGCAGCCCACGTCAAGGGTGGCGCGACCAACCTTGCGAGGATCGCTGGAAGGACCCGCTTCACGAGGGAGGCTGGAGAGATCAGCCTCGTGAGGATCGCCCGCAAGGTAACGCCGGCCTCCCTCCGCTACCGCCGCAGCCAAGGAGAAATGAGGACCGTCATCAGGACGAAGGGGCTAGGGGCTTCCAGGAACCACGTGCGATCGCCTGCATCCTAGGCGGAGCCCAAGACCCAGCCTCTCAGCGCATCTTCAAGCAGTTCGCCCACGAAATGAATGTAGTCCTCCCCAAGCTCGAGACCACGCGCCCTCTCAGGTGGTCGCCGTGTGCCATCACGTTCAGCTCAGCGGATCAGCTCAAGTGCGCGGCCACGGCCGGAGTCCTCCTAATGCTTTGTTCCCCAATCATCAGCAACGTGCTAGTCACCAGGACCCTCATCGATGGCGGGGCAGGGCTCAATGTCCTGTCCGTGGAAACATTCAACAATCTCCAAGTACCCTACAGTCAGCTTCAGCCCACCAAGCCTTTCTCCGGAGTCACCGACGGCTCCACGGTCCCGATTGGGCAGGTCCGCCTCCCTGTCACCTTCGGGGCACGCGACAACTACCGCACTGAGCTCATTGACTTTGACGTCGCCCACATTCGCATGCCGTACAACGCCATCCTCGGATACCCAGCGCTGGCCAAGTTCATGGCCGTAACCCACCACGGCTACAACGTCCTCAAGATGCCAGGAAGTGGCGGAGTCATCACAGTGCCCTGCGAAGAGAGAGACGCAGTTTGCTCCATGGAGAGAGCCTTTCAGGCCGCATCACTGGAAGACCCGGATCGCGGAAGCAGGAGGCTTCCCGAGTCCGCCTCCAAGAAGAAGAAGACATCGATCGGCCTGGCCCCTCAGGAGGCAGGTCCCTCTGGGCCCGCGCCTGCTCAGGGGGAACCTCCTTCCATCGCATAGGGAAGTGCGCCCGGCGCCCTCCTCAGCCAGGCCTCGGGGGCTCTCCCCTGGAGGGCCGTTGACCTCGCCAAGGTCACGAGGGAGGCGCTTGGGCACCACGTGGAGGCGTGCTTCGAAGCACGTTTCCATCAAGAAGGAGCAAGGCAAGGAGGGCCAAACCCTCAGAAGTTCGTCAGCAAGGCCACTCAGGAGCTACAGGAGTCAAGGGTCATGAGAGGCAGCCGCCGCTTACCCGCTGTGGCCCCCCATCCAGGCGAGGATGGTGGGCTGCGCGTCTGCATCGACATACCAGGGCTCAACCAAGCCGCGTCTCAGGAGCGCCTCTGGCCTTCGTGAGTGGGACTCTGTGAGGGCCCGCCCCACAGCTACGTTCGCATGCCTTACGGCTCGCCAAACGCGGCTGCTGCATACCAGCGCCTCATGGGGGCCATCCTGGAGGCTCAAGAGGACGGGCGTTCCGCAGCCCTGGTGGAGATGGAGACGGTCCGCGAGGAGCCACCAGCGCCTCTGGAGCCTCCCGAGGCCCCAGGGCCTGGGGGCTCGTGAGGACCTGCTCCCGCAGCCCATCGAGTCTGCTGCATCAACACCCCTTCGTCTTCAGCGTCATCAGGTGACATCTTTCTAGTTTCATTTCCAGCTAGGAGCGCCCTCGGGGCTGCATTATTCCCAGGCCGCGTGGGTCTGTCCCTGTGGCGTGTATGTCTTTTATTTCATGTTCTTAGCTCACTCTGCTGGGGGCGCCCCTCGGGCTGCATTATCCCCAAGCCGCTCGGGTCAGACCCAATGGCATGTACCCCTCTTGCATTTATCTTAGGGCCATGTTTTTGACCCGTCATGCTTGTTGTTTGGTGCATGTTCATGGTACCTTTTTCCTTCCTGGATGTCGCAAGCTTGCGCGTTAAAGGGGGGTGCCTGAGCATCACGACTCAGGGCTCCTACCGGATCTCCGGTCCTCACCCTCTGGTCTGCCCACGGCATCGCGCCCCGGCATACCAGCGACCGCTGAGACCAGCCCGAGAGCCGGGACCCGAGGACGCAGAGCATCGGCATCTAACCAAATTTGCAGGAACACACTTCAAGATAAGGCCCAGCGCCGGGCGCAACCCGCCTTGGGGTGGGGCCCCGTGAGTCCCGAGCGGGATCACGGGTGAACCAGCACACCTCGCCAGGCCTTTCGTGCCTCGCCGCCTCTCCAAGGCAACTAACGGCTAACCGTCGTTTGTTGCGATGAACTCTTGTTTCTTCTGTGATGAGCCTGCAGGGTTCCCCCAGGAGCATCGTCATGCGAGGCCCTCACAGTGTCTTCTTCACCCTCATCCACGCAAACCGCTTGCACGTTAAAGGGGGGGGTACCTGAGCATCGCGACTCAGGGATCCTACTGGTTCTCCAGCCTCACCCTCTGGCCATGTCCATGGCATCGCGACCTGGCATACCAGCGACGGCTGAGACTCGCTCGAGGGCCGGGACCCGAGGACGTAGAGCAGAAAGGGGAGCGAGGGCGAGAGGAGAGAAGTAGGTGATGACCTCGCCAAGCAACCCTCCGACGGCCAAGGCACGGACCTAGCGCAGCGCCAGGAAACGTTCCTGGCCCTCGAGATAAGTCACTCTCCAGGAACACTAGCTATCGCAGCACCGTCCCCGCACTTAATACAATTCCGTCTTAGCAACATCGCTCTCCTTTCTCACCAAATGATGGCTGCTTGAGCGCCAAGGGGGACCTCCTGAGCATCGCGACTCAGGGGCTCTTACCAGGCCTCGGGCCGCTCACCTCCTAGCCTTGACCACGACATCGCGACCTGGCATACCAGCGACGGCTGAAGCCGCCTTGGGACTGGGACCTATCGGCGCAAAGCACCAAGCCCTCACGAGGTCCGACAGGAAGAAACTAAGCTAAGACGGAATAACCATTTCGCACTGCTTCATAATGAGGATCATATTGACAAAGGGAGCTATAGACACCTTACAAGCCCCCACGGGGTGTGTTCTTGGCTCCTCGCAGGGACAAAAGACGCGTACCCTAAGGAGTCCTAACTACAGGAACCACGGCAGCGGGCGCCATCATCAACAGTGGGCCGCGTGAGGCTCGGCGCCAGCCTCATCCAGATCAGAGACGGCGGCGGCCTAACGGGCCTGTCCTGCTCCGAGATCGGCGCAGGCTCGGGGGCTTGTAGCTATCATCGCTTGTCTCCGGAGTTGCGAAGAGCTCGGCGGAGTCACCGGATCCTCTGGCATCCCCGCCGCTTGAAGAGCTGCTGGAAGAGCGTGCGGCGGCAGGCCTGGCCCCAGCCGCTCCAGAGCTTCTGCCGCTGCCTCTGGGACAGCACTCCAGCCGGCGCCCTTCTTTGTCGAAGGCCTTGAAGAGCATCACGGAGGCGCCATCGAACTCTAGGTGGATCACGAGGGCGCCCCTCGCCCTGCAAACCTGGGCGATCTCGCCCCAGCCCCGGGTCATGAAGACCTTACCTGGAGCGACGACCTCGACATCCGCATCGGTCGCAGGAGTCTGGCAATCGGCATGCTGCAGCCAAAGCCAGAAAGGCCCCCTCGACGGAATCTCGAAGGCGAAGGAAGGAGGAAGGCGAATCCAAGATAGAGGAGGCATGGCGGCGTGGACCACAAACTCTCGGGAGGAGCCCTCGGCGTGGACTCCAGGAGGGACAACGCGCACCGTCGTGACTCGCCGGCACCGACGGCGGCGTCGTCCATGGCGCTCGACACCAGCTCCTGCAGGGCCCCCATGGTGGGCGTACAAAGGCAGCGGGAACCCTGGCGGAGGTCGCTCGCCCCAAGGCCTCGACACCTCCTGCCTCATGCCTTCATCTCGGCGGCAGAGGACCAACCGCTTCTTCGGCGGAAGCGGGTCAGGACCCTCTCGGGGGGCCTTTCCCTTCTCTCCTGTGGAGAACCGGCGGATGGGCGCCATCAACGTGAGACGGAGCGATGGCGAAGATGAAGAAGAGGAGGAATAGCAGAGGAAGATTGACTAGAATGGCTCGCGTCGTTCCGTACTTATAGCCAAGGGAGGCCAACCGTCAGCCTCCATGACCGAAGGTAATCATGACTCGTTTCACATGCAGGGACTTGTCAAATCCGTGCAGTTGCTGAGGCGTCGTGGGGAATTGGAGGCGCCCACGTCCAATCAACCGCCACGCGGTGCCCAAGGCCGCGGGCTCTTAGGGCCCGCGACGCTTCGCACTTGCCCTTTCGCCTCTCTGCTCGGCCAAGTCCGGGCGCGCCTTAGGCCCGGGGGCTACTGTCGGCGTTCTAGGAACGGGGGTCCCCAGACTTGCCTGCCTGCGGCCTGCGGCGTGGCTCAAAGGGGGCCCAACACGGCCCATCTTCATCAACACAAGCTCAAGACCCTCGCGAGGGGCCAAGCCTCGCGGGGCGGACGACAAGGAGCTTCCTCAGGCACGGCCTCGTTAGGCTGCCTCACGAGGAGGCGGAGAGTTCAAGGCGGGGTACCACGGGAGGTGCCCATGACGCAAGCCATGACGACCAAGGGCGCCAGCCGGGCGCCAGCCCGCGCAGTGTCCTTCTTTCCTCTTTGGTGCAAGGGGAGCAAGCGCAGGTGAGAGCATCAAGCAAAGGCATCCATTTTGGTGCAACAAGACCAAGACCAGTCCAACGGCGGGATGGAGGTCACGGTGGAGCCCAAGTCGGCGTCACCACCAGAGCCTTTGACAGGCGAGGACCAACTTTAGTCAGGATAAGTGTACTAGATGTTCCCCTTCAAAATGGCCAATTGTTGGCGCCCTTCCCGCTCAATATTTGGGAAGAGGCCCAGGGCCTTCGCCTATAAATAGGACTAGCCACCCACAGGGTAGAGATATCTGGATAGATATCTGGATAGGAATCTGGAGATAAGATAGGCATCTAGAATCAACCCCTCCAAAGGGATAACACCACCAAAAGAACAGACCCTCGCGAGGCTGTTCTTCCTTGTATTGTTCATCATCAGCCCAAGAGGCAATCCACCACGCCACACACTGGAGTAGGGTATTACACCACAATGGTGGCCTGAACCAGTATAAACCCTATGTCTCTTGTGTTGTTCTTCTCGTAGTTTAGATCCTAGCAATACGGCCGAGGAACAGGTAGGTAGAAGGCGAAACCTCCGCGCGCACCCTAGTGTTCGAACCTCAAGGGTCTGCCGGAACCCTAAATCCGACAACTAGTACCGGCCTTGATTCATATCGCCAGACGAGGGCCCCGCCTTGCGCCACACTCTATTGCCATCGACAACGGCCGGAGACCAAGGACGCCACCGATGGGATAGAGCGGTCGCCAGCGGTTCCCACGATGACCACGGGTCCTCTGCCGGGGGTAGGCCCTGAGGCACGTCCCCGGCAGAGGGCCTACCTCTTGAAGACGCCTTGCTCTGAGCGCCGCGTGGGCGAGGCTGGATCTCGGCCCCTTCCTGTAGCCCCCGGTGCCCTCCTCCTGAGGGGTACGAAGCTACTAGACTGGGGCGGCCATCCGCCGCGACGACCTGTACCTCCTGTTATCCATGGTTAGCGTATGCCTGTTCTTGAGGGATTAGCGGTACCCGATAGTCGCTGCCTGCAGCGCGGTCGACGAGGCCTTCCCTGGGATACTGAAAGAGCTCAGCTTCGGGTGTCTCTTCCCCCAGCCTGGGCAGAGGAACGAGCCATGGAATTCCTCCTGTGCGTGTCCTTGATCCACCATGTGGGGCACATACGCTTCCGGGGCCGCCGCCCCGAATGCCTCGCTATAGTGCCCCGTGTGCCATGCAGTCCTGCTCGAGGTGCCCACCTGGGACTGGTAGCATGGCGGCCCACCGGGACCATGGGCTGTAGTGGATCCCCCTTCGCTGGTCGTAGGCGGAGGCAACACTATTGGCAACCAGGCGCCGACGGCCAGGTTGGCGTTGGAGTGGCCCTAGAATCCGCTCGGAGCTGTGCGAGTGCGTGTGGGGCCTCCGTGCGGTCCTCCTTGGGCTTGAGGCGGTGGCTGGGCACAAAAGGGGTGATCCCCTGAAGCGGCGGAGCCCAGGAGCTCTACCACCCGCTCCAGTAGCATGTCGCGGCCGCCCTCGAGCAGCCTGCATTGTAGCAGCTCTCGGGCTACCGTGAGCGCGGCCCTTGAGTTTGCCTGCTCCCACCGGGTGTACGGCGTTGTGGCCGCGGCGTGGCTTGAGGCCCTTGCTGCCGACCGCACCTGCCGCGGCATGAGAGCTGGTGCCGCCTGACCGTGTCGCCCGCGGCCCGCAGCACCCTGCGGACCGCGGGCTGCTTGGGGCACAGGGTTGAGGTTGCCCTGGGCAAGCGGCTCTGCGCGGGCGGGCCAGGAGGCCTAGGGATCGGGATTGCCCGTTGGGTCGCCGGACATGATGACAATGATGCGACGGTACGCGAGGCAGCGGGAGAAGGATTCCGGCGCACCCCTACCTGGCGTGCCAAATGTCAGATTTCGGGTTTCGGCAGACCCTCAAGGTTCAAACTCTGGGGTGCACGCGGAGATCACACCTCCTGCCTACCCACGTCTCGTCGCCTCGCAAGGATCTAAACTACACGAAGAACAACACAGGGGACATGATATTTATACTGGTTCAGGCCACCATTGTGGTGTAATACCCTACTCCAGTTTGTGGTGTGGTGGATTGCCTCAGGGGCTGATGATGAATAGTACAAGGAAGAACAGCCTCGCGAGGGGCCGTTCTTGGCTGGTACGATGAACTGCTTGGGTGAGTTCAGTCGCCTCTCTCTCTCTCTAGTCTACCCAAAATCTCTCTCTTCTGCTCTACGGTGGCTAGCTCTATTTATAGAGGGAGGCCCTGAGCCTCTTCCCAAATATTGAGTGGGAAGGGCGCCAACAACTGGCCATTTTGAAGGGGAACATCTAGTACACTTATCCTGACTAAAGTCGGTCCTCGCCTGCCAAAGACCCTGACGGTGACGCCGGCTTGGGATCCACGATGACCTCCATCCTGCCGTCCTGCTGGTCTTGGTCTTGTTGCACCGAAATGGTTGCCTTTGCTTGATACTCTTGCCTGCGTTTGCCCCCTTTGCACCAAAGAGGAAACAAGGACTCTGCGCAGGTCGGCGCCCGCCTGGCGCACGCCTGGCCTCGGTCGTCATGGCTTGCATCATGGGCACCTCGTAAGGTACCCCGCCTTGATCTCTCCGCCTCCTCACGAGCCAGCCTGACGAGTTTGTGCCCGAGGAAGCCTCCTGTCGTCCGCCCCGCGAGGCTTGGCCCCTCGCGAGGGTCTTGAGTATGTGTTGATGAAGATGGGTCGTACTGTGCCACTCCCTGAGCCACGCCGCAGGCCGCAGGCAGGCAAGTCTGGGTACCCCCGTTCCCAGAACACCGACAAGCTTAATAACATATGGTGGTTGATGATTTTCTGAATATCTTCTTGGAAGTATCACCATGTTGTTCCTTGGTCGTTATGCTGAGTTCATGATCAAGTCAGTTTTCCTATAGACTGCCCCTTCTCCAAGGGTCTGTGTCTGATACCCCTGAACTAGTTGGTTAAACTAAACAACAACTTGGAGAGTTGGAAGATAAAGTCCTGTCTAACATAGTTTGTTCCAAAGGGATATCTTTGTGTTTGTGTGTGTGCTGAAGAAAGATGATTGTCAGTGTCAAAACTGGCAGATCTTGGGTAGGGGGTCCCGAACTGTGCGTATAAGGATCGACGGTAACAAGGAGGCAGGGGACACGATGTTTACCCAGGTTCGGGCCCTCTTAATGGAGGTAATACCCTACTTCCTGCTTGATTGACTTTGACGGGTATAGGGGTTACAAGAGTTGATCTACCTCGAGATCGTTGTGGCTAAACCCTAGATGTCTATCCTGTAAGATTGTGTTGTCGCCTATGGACTAAGCCCTCCGGTTTATATAGACACTGGAGGAATCCAGGATTGAACAGAGTCGGTTACAGAGAAAGGAAAGTACATGATCCGAGCGCTAAACTTGCCATCCATGCAAGGGAGAGTCCTCTCCGGACACGAGGGAGGCCCTTCTACCTTGTATCTTCGCAACTCACCAGTATGGCTCATGTCACATAGGCTGACTCCTCGAGGACCCCAGAGTCTATGACTCCCTCAGTAGCCCCCTGAACCAGGCTTCAATGACGATGTGTTCGGTGCGCAGATCGTTTTAGGCATTGCAAGGCAGGTTCCTTCTCCGAATACTTCAATGCAGTCCTCCATGCAAAACAGTTGTATCCAGCTTTAAACAATTACAACCTTAGGCTGTAAGGGAAAAAATATTCGAAATGAAATAAGCCACGTCCATAGGCGATTTTTTCGGCGAGGCGTTATGTCCTGGCCTGGTTAGAATTCTGAACTGTTTCACAGCCCCGTTCCGTATTTCGAGGCACGACCATTGACACGTCTTTTCAAAGCAGAGACCGTGTCCCCTTATCACGGGATTTTCATAAACAGGGGTTTGGGTAATCCAACTGCGCCATTCACACATCCCCTTGGGAATAGGCGAGATTTAAGGCTTACGAGGGGGCTCTTGACATCCACTGCCTTTATAAGAAGTTAAGGATCCATCTTTTTACCCCATGCCTTCTCCCTCCTCTACCTATCCACCGTTCGAGCTCTAGCGCCCAAGTCTCAGTCCTTTCCTTCGCCACCAAGCACTCCTAGCCATGTCCGGATCTGAAGCACAGGGAAAGTGGATGGCCTCCTCTGTTATAGAGGAGAACATCACAGAGCTCCGAGAAGCTAGGTATCTAGCCACAGACATAGTCCACCGGCTTCCTGCCAAAAACCAGATCATTCCCACTCCGGAGCCTAACGAAATGGTAGTGTTCATCCCCCATGTCCTTCACGGACTAGGGTTTCCCCTTCATCCTTCTGTCCGCGGTCTCATGTTCTACTATGGGCTAGATTTTCATGATCTAGCCCCAAATTCTTTCCTCAATCTTTTCTCGTTTATCATCGTGTGCGAGGCATTCCTTCACGTCCCTCCCCACTTCAACCTATGGCTCAAGGTCTTCAATGTGAAGCCAAAGGTGGTCGAGGGCCAACACGCGGAGTGCGGCGGCGCCATGGTGAGTAAACTCCCCAATGTCAACTGGCCGAAGGGGACCTTCATGGAGAGCATCAAAGGATGGCAGTAGGGGTGGTTCTATATCACGGAACCCCGCGATGCCACATGGGCTGCCGCTCCCTAGTTCAAGTCTGGGCCCCCGATGTGACTTACATCCTGGCTCAATAAGGGCCTAGACTAGGAGTCGCCTGACAAGGTGACGGCGCTGGAGAGCCATGTCAAGGGTGTGATAAACAAGAACACTAGCCTCGCTAGCGTGATTCAGGTGATGCTTTTTCGCCGGATTCTCCCTTGTCAATGCCGGACTCAATATATGTGGGAATTCGACCAGGCCGGTCCTCGGACTCTGCATTGGTTCTTCGGCACAATGCACGAAATCATATGGAAACTGCTCTTCAAGACCCAAAAGTCGTGGCCAGAGAAAACCGAAGACCGCGCCTATGACTGCGCACGTCCGGCCACTCCCGTAAGTATTTATGATAACTTTTATTTGCAAATACAAGGGGCAAGCTGAACTTGCTGATTCCCACAGGGCTGGACAAAGAAGGCGGAGTAGATCAAATGTCCGGCTCCGCTGCTCGACGACCAGGCCACTCCCTTGCTGGCTAAGATGATGGTTCTGGTGTTGTATCGGGCGCTGGAGAAGAAGGCCAAGAAGAAGGGCAAGGAGACCAGAGGTCGCCTCCATCGTAAAGGTACTTCAGACGCCATGTCCAAAGATTCCGAAGCCTCCTCCTCCCATGACGAATACGTAGAGGAGGAAGAGAGTAACTCTCCCCCAAGGGGGGAGAAGAAAAGGGAGGCTTCCACGGATCAAGAGGCGAAGGTGGCCAAGAAGGGAAAACCCTCGTTTTTGGCTGATTCCGAAGCGGATGCCGACACCACCCCAAAGCGGCGCCCCAGGCCGAAGCCTTCGTCTGAATCGTAAGTATCCGAAGACACCATATACATATCCGATTTTATATCTTATTATTTTATCATACTGAAGTGCGCATTATAGCCCGGCTTGCGATTTCCCCCAACGATCATCGTCATCTGGGAAATCACTAGGGACGAATGCGATGGAGAGCGAGTCGCCTCCGCAAATCTCTCCACCCACTGCCCAGGATAACACAGAAGTGTTTTCTCGGGAGGCTGTGAAGGTGGCAACGGAGGGTAATACCTCTGTTGCCGAAGAGAGGGGGAAATCAACCCCCATGGAGACCGGCGATGGGGGCAACGCTCAATTTGGCCCCCAACCGAATATTATTCTGGAGACCCATATGGCTCCGGAATCGGACCATCAGCCTTCTTCAAGAGAAGGGGGCATGCCGTCTCCACAGGCGTCCTCTATCAATTCAGAGGCGCCGGACACTCTGATGGAAGTGCTTCAAAGTGCTTCCATTGTGGTGGAGCACCGAACCCTTATGGGTACGGTGGTTGAAAAGGTTCGGTCTGCTAAAAGTGGATTGAACCAAGCCTACACCAGCTTTCTAACAGGCTTTGAGGTATGTGAAGTAATATATTCTTGATTATTTACAAAAGGAATACATGTATATAGATAGTATCCCCTGAGACTCTGTTCGGTGTTTCATGAAGAAAGGCCGAACAGAGGATCGAATAATGTTCCACCGGTGCTAACATATATATCTACTCTAGATGAGCAGGTTGTGAAGCTGGCAACAGCTTCGCATGCGGCCGAAGTCTCCGAGCTAAAGTGGAGGCTGAAGTCTAAGGTATGTTATGCCGAAGCTGATATGAACTGATATGAATTCCAATTTTGTTATCTGACTGAGCTTTATGTTCATGCGCATAGTTGACACATCTGAGGTCAAAGCCCTCAAGACTGCGCTGGCCGAAGCCAAGGAGGCGGACGATGAACGAACCGCCCGCCAAAAGCATGAGGCAAGGTTGCATGAAGTCCAAGAAGAACTCACAGATGCTATAAGAAAGTCTGAGACTTTGGAGTGCAAGGTGTCGGATCAAGAATTCGAGCTTGTTGCGGTGCTCCAAAGTGTGAAGGCGGCCCGGGTTGAAGCCCAAGGTGCCAATCAGGAGATCCGCGAAGCCAAGAAGATCGTGGCTGGTAAGACTTTTAATATGCGGAGCAAATAAGTAAGGAGGAAGTATAACTGTCTGACACGCATTTGGAGTTATCCAAGAGCGTCTGCGGATCTGCCCTGAAGTGTTGCAGATGTTGCGGATTTCTTCCAAGACGAAGAGGGGGGCTTAACAGAGAAACTGTTCTGGTCACAATACAGTGAGCCAGAGCAGCCCTTGCCCCTCAGCGATCAGCTTAAATAGCTGACCGAGCTACATAGGATGGCCGAATTGGCCATGAAGGATGTCATAGTCCGTCTCTGGCCAGCCGAACCAATACCTAATAGCTACTTTGGGCTTGTGAAGCGGTTGGTCAATGCCTGCGCACGGTTAGATGCTATAAAGTGATCGGTCTGCATCGAAGGTGCCCGGATGGCCTTCGTCCGTGTCAAGGTACAGTGGGCGAAGATGAATGCCACCAGTCTTGCAACCGAGGGACCGCCCGCAGGCAAGGAGCATCGTACGCTGCAGAAGTATTTCAACGACGTTCTTGAAGGATCCCGCATTATAGAGGGCCTGTGTTCGAAGGATATCATGTTTGAATGAATGTATCTATGATGCCCCAACTTTGTAATCAAAACAAAGCATTTCATATAATTTAAGTCTTGTTTCTTCTGAAATTATTTATCCTCTGTTGCGGCTGTTTATTAAATCTGAGAGTTGGCCAGTCGTCAGCTTCAGTCCCTTGCGTAGATACGACGGGGGTGTTCGGAATAGCACAAAAGCACACTTAACCCAACGATTTGGTCCTTGAAGGAGGTGCTAGCACGGCGAACTAGGCAATCAGATTATGCGGCTTTATCACTCTCACTTAGCCATAGGAGTTTGACAATAAGATTGTAGGCGCAGCCCCCGGTATTGTTCAACTATCCGAACTCGGGTGCTGTAGACACTTGGCCAGGTAAAAACCGGTCATGCGTGTGACACGGAAAATATCACAAGAGATTCGTACTGAGTCACTGAATAGCTGACCAGCTCTCGCCGCATCATGACAGTCAGTTTTCGGCTTTCTCTACTGAGGTGTTTATCCGGCCAACCAGAAACACAATTGCAGTAGTTCTCCCTTTACTTCCTTAGCTGAACAATCGGAATGTAAGGTAGTAACCACAGGAGCCGGACAACCCAACTATCGACCCAAGACATGATTCGAAGCTGATGCATATAATGCTAGATTCGGGACGCCGAATTGCACTTGTGAAAGTGTTCGGACTTATGGTAAATTTAATAAATGTATGCGGCTGAATGGATCTCTGGCGATTTAGGTCAAGCCAAGGTGTACATGACAATCACATGATAAAGAAAGAAATACCGAATAGGGAATAGGCCAGTACCAAATAATTTGGGCCAAAAACGGTTTCCATTATAGTTTGATTGATACGTCAAAATGTATTTGAACAGATGATGCTATAAGCATCGAGTCTATTTTATATGTCGAGCGAAGGGGAAATCTGTGTACAGGTATTTAATAACAAGGGGGAGGTGATCTTGAAGGATCCTTTAAGTACTCCGCCGTACAGCTGTGTTGCTTTTCGCCTTGGTGTGCAATCCTTTGAGAGGATTAATGGAAAAGCTTTCATAAGGGGCTGGGAAAAGGGCCCTAGACACCATAAAAAGGGTGATATGGGTTGTAAAGAACCTGAAGAAAAAAATCAAGTTAAATAAGATAGATGGGGGTCCAGGTACGATTGAGCCGTATTTGTGGACTTTATCCTTGATATGCCTCTGTCGCCGCCCATGGTATTTTTAGTGCATAATTATGAGCATGCGGTACATACGCCACAGTTTGGTTGGGGTGAAGATAGAGGCCGGATTGCTAATCGAGCTCCTAACGAGATGGACTATCATTCTGTGGGGCAGTCCGGACTCGCTTGATAGGGTCTGGTCGCTTGACTGCCGATGTGGAGTTCAGATTGATTAGGCCGACTTGCACTTCCGCTACGAGGGCCGCGGTGTGTTCCTCAGTATGGATGGAGCGATCCATGTTTCCATGGACTGTTATAACACAGCGTGGTAATGGCACTTTGAGTTTTAGATAAGGATAATGCGGGACCGCATTGAAGCGGGCAAACATAGTTCGTCCGAGAAGTGTGTGATAGCCACTGCAGAAAGGGACGATGTCGAAGACCAAGTCTTTGCTTCGGAAGTTGTCTGGCAAACAAATACGACCTCCGATGTGATTGAGCCCATGCAGCGGGCTTCTACACCAGGTATTACTCCTTTAAAGGTAGTTTTGGTGGGTTTGATTCTTGACGAGTCAATACCCATTTTTCCGGACTGTGTCCTGATAGAGCAGATTAAGACTGCTGCCGCCGTCCATGAGGACTCTAGTGAGTTGGAATCTATCGATAATTGGGTTGAGGACCAATGCGGCTGAACCTCCATGACGAATACTTGTCAGATGGTCCCTATGATCAAAGCTGATCGGGCATGCCGACCATGGGTTGAATTTTGGGGTGACTGGCTCTATTGCATCGACGTCCCTTAACGCGCGCATGCGCTCCCTTTTGGGGATGTGAGTAGCGTATATCATGTTCACCGTCTTGACTTCGGGGGGAATTTCTTCTGTCCCCTTATGTTTGGTGGGCGAGGCTCCTCATCATCATCCTTGCTGGGCGACTCTTTCCCCGTGTGCTCGGTGTTTAACTTGCCGGTCTGCTTAAAGACCCAACAACTTCTGTTGGTATGGTTGGCAGGCTTGTCAGGGGTGCCATGAATCTGGCAAGGTCAATCGAGTATTCGGTCCAGGCTAGATGAACCGTCTTTGTTTATTTTGAATGGTCTCTTCCTCTGACCGGGCTTGGAGCCACTGAATCCGGCGTTGACTGAAGTGTCTTCGGTATTGTCAGTGTTGCTTCGACGCTTGTTTTTGTTGCGTCGGGGCCTGCCGTTTCTGTTCTTTTGCTTCAGAAGTGCCAGGATCACTGGTACTATTGGTGCTACGAGCAAGCCAACTATCTTCGCCCGCGCAAAAGTGGGTCATGAGTGATGTGCGGGCTGCCATAGACTTCGGTTTTTCTTCGCCGAGGTGTCGGGCAAGCCATTCGTCGCGGATGTTGTGTTTGAAGGCTGCTAGAGCCTCGGCGTCCGGACAATCGACAATTTGGTTCTTTTTGACTAGCAACCGGGTCCAGAATTTTCTGGCTGACTCTCCGGGCTACTGGACTATGTGACTAAGGTCATCGACGTCGGGAGGTCGGATATAGGTGCCCTGGAAGTTGTCTCTAAAGGCATCCTCCAGGTCTTTCCAGCTCCCAATAGAGTTTTTTGGGACGTTGTTTAACCAGTGCCGAGCTAGTCCCTTAAGCTTGAGAGGGAGGTATTTGATGGCATGTTGATCGTCACCCTGAGCCATGTGAATGTGGAGAAGGAAATCTTCAATCCACAATGCAGGATCTGTCGTTCCATCGTATGATTCGATGTTCACAGGTTTAAACCCTTTTGGGAACTGGTGCTCCATCACCTCATTAGTGAAGCATAGGGGGTGCGAGGCGCCTATATATTGGGCATGTCACGACGCAGTTCGGATGGAGTCCGTATGCGGTTTTCAGCCCGGGTGAAGTTATGCTTGCCGCGCCAAGCTTGATGGCCGTCTTCTCACGCTAGGGCTCGGCCCCTTGATCCATATATTGATCTAGTCTAACCGGGATTATCTAGATCATGTCGTAAGTCGTAAGTGTATCCTTCAGCTACTGTCTCTCTACCTTTACGACGGGGTGGTGCAGGCGGATGTTCGGCTTGAGTTGCCGCTCTGTCTCAGCCATGTGGTGGTCGGTCAGGTCCGTCAACAGCATTACGCGTGGGCGGTATTGGCTCTGGGGCCTCATCGTCGAATTGGGGTACCAGCTTGTGCTTCAGGTAACTCTTGGTTGGGCGTTCGAGGCCGTATTCCTCGGCTGCCAGGACATCAGTCCATCTGTCATTTAGCAGATCCTGAAAAGCTTGAAGCTGTTGCTGCTTCTTTTTCAAGCTTCTTGCAGTGGCTATTAGACGACGCTTAAAGCACTCTTGTTCAAAGGGTTCCTCTAGCACGATGAATTCTTCATCGCCGAGGCTCTCGTCTTCTTCGAAGATTGGTACATAATCACCATCCTCCGAGGCCTCGTTCCTGATGGGATCGTCAGGGTTGACTTGCCCCTCTTCCCACACATCCTACTCGGATGTTGGCTCGATAGGGTCCTCTTGGTCTCTGGCGTTATCCGGAGTATGGTTGTCTCCGGTACAGGTATTACTGTGTTTTTCTCGGTGCGGTTTAGAGCGGCGCTACTGATGTCGACGCTTTGGTGGTGCCATAGGAGAATTATTCTCGATTGGGTCCTTCCCACCTTTGCCTTCATCCTCTTTGGGTGTGTCCACCATATACACATTATATGTGTAAGTAGCCATCCAACATCCGGTAAGCGGCGGGTTCTGGCTTTGCTTGTCTCTGGCATCGTCGTCCATGTCGTCGATGTCCTCAGAAGCGTAATCGAGCATGCTGATTAAGTCCTTGATAGTGGCTATGAAGTGGGTGGTGGGTGCGATGTAAAATTCCCCGCTCTTAGCCCCTAGTGCGGGCTGGGCATACTTTGGCAGCGATCCTTCCGTAATGGAGAGAGATCGCATTAAGTCTAGAGCCTCATTTAAGAGTGGGTCTGGACAGGGAAGCGAGAATTCATGGAGAGGGGCGGGATAGGGATTCCCTAGCCGAGCTCATATAACACGGACCTCGAGAGTTCAGAATTGGTGTACGGAAGTGAGTCCGGCTCGATCGAGATAGAGGGAGCCTAGAGTGACTCCGGGCTGGCCGGTGAAACGACCCCCTCCGTATCTTCGGTGTTGAGCTCTATGGCTGCGGAGAGTCCGGCGGGTTCTAAACTCCCATCTTCGGACTTGATGAGGTGCTCCGGATCTGGGACTCGAGTCGTGGTTGAGGCCGTGAACCCTTGGAAGATCAAGTCTCCTCGGATATCAGCGATGTAGTTTAGGTTTTCGAAACTGATCTGATGACCAGGGGCATAGCTATACATCTTCTCCAGATGACCAGTCAAATTGGCACACAGTGCGAAGCCACCGAATATGAAGATTTGGCCGGGGAGTAAAGTCTCCCTCAGGGTGGTGTTGTTGTGAATCGTAGATGGAGCCATCGAGCCTTCTGGTGATGACACAGTGGAACTCTCAATGAAAGCAACAATGTCGGTGTCAAAACCGGCAGATCTCGGGTAGGGGGTCCCGAACTGTGTGTATAAGGATAGACAGTAACAAGGAGGCAGGGGGCACGATGTTTACCCAGCTTTGGGCCCTCTTAATGGAGGTAATACCCTACTTCCTGCTTGATTGACTTTGATGAGTATAGGGGTTACAAGAGTTGATCTACCTCGAGATAGTTGTGGCTAAACCCTAGATGTCTAGCCTGTAAGATTGTGTTGTCGCCTATGGACTAAGCCCTCCGGTTTATATAGACATCGGAGGAATCCAGGATTGTATAGAGTCAGTTATAGAGAAAGGAAAGTACATGATCTGAATGCTAAACTTGCCATCCATGAAAGGGAGAGTCCTATCCGGACACGGGGAAGGCCCTTCTACCTTGTATCTTCACGGCCCACCAGTTCCGCACATGTCACATAGGCCGACTCCTCGAGGACCCCAGAGTCTAGGACTCCCTCAATGATATCTTAAATTATTGATCTCCGTGATTAATTATTGGATCTACTGTCTTACCCAAGCTTTGGTTTGAGTATGGGTTATTGCCAAATCAAAATCAGAACCGATGATTTTTGTAATGTTGTTCTACTCGTGGGTTCTCCTCGAGCATGCACCATTATATCCTTGGGTCTGACCAATGCTGTCACCTTGTTCACATAATTATGGAATTCCATCTATATGGAAATCCGGATGACTTTTTGTTGAGCCCATAAGCGGCATTTTATCTCCTCCATGATTCATGTGGGACATTAAAGCTAGTATTGAAAACTTCCGTAAACATCAACTTCGTGCTAGCCCATGAAGTATATGTCATGGTGAAAGAAGTGGCTTCCTCTGAGTTCATGTGCATTTGATGCAAGTTGCCTCCGTGAATTTGACAAAGTTGTTTTGCTTCCTATGGAATCATCCCAAGTCAGTCATGCATGTGCAAAGTAATCATTTGTTTGATAGATTGGCCGCCTTCGTTCCATATGTATTCCCTAGCACACCAAGCCACTGATTGATTTGTTCCTAGAAAAGGAGTTAAGTGCTAATCCATGGTAATGCACAAGACTTTGATACCCCCGATGATGATTCCCAACCAGAACTCGGCAACATTTTGTTGTAAGTCTTCTATGTGGTCATGATTCCTTGGATGGTGTGTTCATGTGTGTCTTGTGAACCAGCTCATGTTTGGGAGCTTACTGCCATAGTTCATTTCACGAGAATCTCGCAATGCCATCTCATTGATTTGTATTGCAAACTTCTTTTCTTAGACAAGCTGAGTCTGAAATATCCTGTCACGAACCAGATCTGAATCTTAGCCAGATATCATGGTTGAAACTTTTCAAGATCTATTATGTACGTTCTAGCAAGGTTGATGTTCTGGCTGACACATCTAGCTGGAAGATCTATTCGCAGTATCTTGATTGAGCAATTTGACCATCTTCTCCATGAGGATTTGGTATGATTTATTCTACAAGTTGTTCCTTATGTATTCTTTGTGCTCTCGAAGTCCGACCTTCAGTTGATGGCCATGTTAATGCTTTTAAGCATGACCCTAATAGTTAGAACATTGATGTTTGCTTGAACTACGTCAGTATTTCCCCAAAGAGGAAGGCATGATGCAGCACAATAACTGTAGGTATTTCCTTAGTGATGAGACCAAGGTTATCGAACCAGTAGGAGAACCAGGCAACACCACGTTAACAGCTCCTGCATACAAAGAACAAATACTTGCACCCCGACATAAGAGAAGGGTTGTTAATCCCTCGCGGGTAAAAATATAGATATAATTGTAGTAGATTGGATAAATAGATCTCCCGGGAACGTGAGATAAAATAATTTGCTAAAAATTGCAGCAAGGTATTTTTGTATTTTTGGTTTACTAGATCTGAAAATAAAAGCAAATAAAAATAGATCGCGAAGGCAAATATATTAAAGAAGAGACCCAGGGGTCGTAGGTTTCACTAGTGGCTTCTCTCGAGAAAAATAGCAAATGATGGAATACAAAATTACTGTCAGGCAATTGATAGAACTTCAAATACTCATGAAGATATCCAGGCAATGATCATTATATAGGCATCACGTCCAAGATTAGTAGACCGAGTCCTACCTACAAATACTACTATTACTCCACACGTCGACCGCTATCCGGCATGCTGATACGTCTCCAACGTATCTACTTTTCCAAACACTTTTGCCCTTGTTTTGGACTCTAACTTGCATGATTTGAATGAAACTAACCCGGACTGACACTGTTTTCAGCAGAACTACCGTGATGTTGTTTTAATTGTAGAAAATAAAAGTTCTCGGAATGACCTGAAAATCCACGGAGATAAGTTTTGGAAAATATAAAAAATACTAGTGAAAGAATCAAGACTAGGGGGCCCACACCCTGTCCACGAGGGTGGGGGCGCGCCCACCCACCCTGGGCGCGCCCCCCTGTCTTGTGGGCCCCCTGAGGCTCCACCGACCTCAACTCCAACTCCATATATTTTGTTTCGCGGAGAGAAAAATCAAAGAGAAAGTTTCATCGCGTTTTACAATACAGAGCCGCCGCCAAGCCCTAATCTCTCTCGGGAGGGCTAATCTTGAGTCCGTTTGGGGCTCCGGAGAGGGGGATTTATCGCCGTCGTCATCATCAACCATCCTCCATCACCAATTTCATGATGCTCACCGCCGTGCGTGAGTAATTCCATCGTAGGCTTGCTGGACGGTGATGGGTTGGATGAGATTTACCATGTAATCAAGTTAGTATTGTTAGGGTTTGATCCCTAGTATCCACTATGTTCTGAGATTGATGTTGCTGTGACTTTGCTATGCTTAACGCTTGTCACTAGGGCCCGAGTGCCATGATTTCAGATCTGAACCTATTATGTTTTCATGAATACATGTGTGTTCTTGATCCTATCTTGCAAGTCTATAGTCACCTATTATGTGTTATGATCCGACAACCCCGAAGTGACAATAATCGGGATACTTCTCGGTGATGACCATAGTTTGAGGAGTTCATGTATTCACTATGTGCTAATGCTTTGTTCCGGTTCTCTGTTAAAAGGAGGCCTTAATATCCCTCAGTTTCCGCTAGGACCCCGCTGCCATGGGAGGGTAGGACAAAATATGTCATGCAAGTTCTTTTCCATAAGCATGTATGACTATATTCGGAATACATGCCTACATTACATTGATGAATTGGAGCTAGTTCTGTGTCACCCTATGTTATAGCTATTACATGAGGAATCTCATCCGACATAATTATCCATCACTGATCCAATGCCTACGAGCTTTTCACATATTGTGTTTCGCTTATTTACTTTTCCGTTGCTACTGTTAGAATTACTACAAAACTATTATCTTTACTTTTGCCACTTTTACCTTTATTATCATACCACTTTGCTACTAAATACTTTGCGGCAGATACTAAGTTATCCAGGTGTGTTTGAATTGACAACTCAACTGCTAATACTTAAGAATATTCTTTGGCTCCCCTTGTGTCGAATGAATAAATTAGGGTTGAATACTCTACCCTCGAAAGCTGTTGTGATCCCCTACACTTGTGGGTTATCAAGACTAATTTCTGGCGCCGTTACTGGGGAGCATAGCTCTATTCTTTGAGTCACTCTGGATTTATATCTGTTGATCACTATGAGGAACTTCAAAGACGAAAGAACCAAGATTTTGCCCTTAACTACGAAGGGAGGTAAGGAACTGCTATCTAGCTCTGCACTAGATTCTCCTTCTGTTATTAGTAAGCTTGTGACACCTAAACATGCTACTGCTTTGAATTCTGATATGTCGCATCTTATTGATGATGCCACTTATGATACGCACTATACTTATGATGAAACTACTTCTATTTGTGATACTACTTTGCCATTAGGTGAATTTCTTGATGAACAACTTGCTAGGGTTAGATAGAATGAAATTATTGAAGATGCTATTATTGATGATAGTGATGATGAAAGTTCTCCCCCTGATTTTGAATTACCTGTTGTTCCTGAGGGTTATGTTATGGATGCGGAAGCTGCTAGAGCTATCTTTGCTTGCAAAGATAGATATGATCTTAAAAAGTTATTATCTAAATGGAAGCAGCAATCTCTTAATGCTAGAATGAAACCCGACCCTGCTTTTGCTACTTCACCTATCTGCGTTACTGATAAGGATTATGAATTCTCTGTTGATCCTGAAATAATTACTTTAATTGAATCTGATCCTTTTTATGGCCTTGAACCTGAAACTGTTGTGGCACATCTTACCAAGTTGAATGATATAGCCACCCTGTTTACTAATGATGAGAAGTCTCGCTATTATTATATCCTTAAGATATTTCCATTCTCATTAAAGGGTGATGCTAAGACTTGGTTTAATTCTCTTGCTCCTGGTTGTGTGCATAGTCCCCAGGATATGATTTATTACTTCTCTGCTAAATATTTCCCTGCCCATAAGAAACAAGCTGCCTTGCGGGAAATATATAATTTTGTGCAAATCAAAGAAGAGAGTCTCCCACAAGCTTGGGGGAGGCTTCTCCGATTACTTAATGCTTTGCCTGATCATCCTATAAAGAAAAATGAAATACTTTATATCTTTTATAATGGACTAACCGATGCTTCCAAGGACTACTTTGATAGTTGTGCTGGTTGTGTTTTCAGGGAAAGAACAGTCGACGAAGCTAAATTACTATTGAATAATATCTTGAATAATGAAAATAATTGGACTCTTCCTGAGCTAATTCCTGAGGCAATTCCTGAACCAATTGAGCCAACTCCTGAGCCTATTCCTAAACCCACTCCGAAGAAGAGAGGTGTTTTATTTCTCAGTCCTGAAGATATGCAAGAGGCAAAGAAATCAATGAAAGAAAAAGGCATTAAAGCTGAAGATGTTAAGAATTTACCACCTAGTGAAGAAATACATGGTCTTAATATACCGCATGTTGAAGAAACACATTGTCTTGATAACCCGACACAGGTAGTAAAGGTAAATTCTCTCTCTATATATGATAAAGTTGAAATTCCTTCTACTAAATTCCATAGCCCATGCCTAGATGAATTTGATGACTTTATGGCTAGACAAGAAAGTTTTAATGCTTATGTTGGTAGAGAGTTAAAGAATAATGCTTTCGAAATAGGACGCTTGAGTGATTATATGGCTAGAGTTAAAAGTGAACTTAAACTCATTAGCAAATATGCTTCTATGGTTGCCACTCAAGCTAAGCAAGTACTTAAAGCTCAATGTGATTTGCTTGATGAATTAAATAATAAAAATGACTTTGTTGTTAGAGTGGCTACTAGAACTGGTAGAATGACTCGGGAACCTTTGTATCCTGAAGGCCACCCTAAAAGAATCAAGCAAGATTCTCAGAGAAATAATTTAGAGGCTCCTAGTTCTTCCAAAAAGAAGAAAAATAAAAACGATAGGACTTTGCATGCTTCTAGTGAACCTGTTGTAGACACACCTGAGAATCCCAATGATATTTCTGTTTCTGATGCTGAAACACAACCAGGTGATGAACATGAACCTAGAGATAATGTTAATGATAATGTTCATGTTGATGCTCAACCTAGTACAAATAATGAAGTAGAGACTGAACCTGTTGTTGATCTTGATAACCTACAATCAAAGAATCAACGTAATGATAAGAGAGATTTTGTTGCTAGGAAGCACGGTAGAGAAAGAGAACCATGGGTTCAGAAACCCATGCCCTTTCCTCCTAAACCATCCAAGACAAAGGATGATGAGGATTTTGAGCGCTTTGCCGAAATGATTAGACCTATCTTCTTATGTATGCGCTTAACTGATATCTTAAAGTAAATCCTTATGCTAAGTATATGAAGGATATCATTACAAATAAAAGAAAGATACCGAAAGCTGAATATTCCACCATGCTTGATAATTATACTTTTAAGGGTGGAATAGCAAAGAAACTTGGAGATCCGGGAGTACCAACTATACCATGCTCCATTAAAAGAAATTATGTTAGAACTACTTTATGTGATCTTGGAGCCGATGTTAGTGTTATGCCTCTCTCTTTATATCGTAGACTTTAATTGAGTAAGTTGACACCTACTGAAATATCTTTGCAAATGGCGGATAAATCAACTGCTATACCTGTCGGTATTTGTGAGGATGTGCCTATTGTGGTTGCAAACGTCACTATCTTAACGGACTTTGTTATTCTTGATATTCCCGAGAATGATAGTATGTCGATTATCCTTGGTAGACCCTTTTTGAATACTGCAGGGGCTGTTATTGATTACAACAAAAGCAATATCACTTTTCATGTTAATGGTAATGAGCATATGGTACACTTTCCGAGGAAACGATCTCAAGTTCATAGCATCAATTCTATTTGAAAAGTTCCAACTATTATTATTGGAGGTTTTGAATTTCCTCTTCCTACTGTCAAGAAAAAGTATGATATTCTTATTGTTGGGGATGTCCATATCCCCATTGACGTAACCTAGTGTTATTTGAAATTTCTCCAGTTCCATGTTATTCGGAATGAGCTTGCTAACAAGACTTGATCAACCTTGTTAGTGGATTAATTTTGATGATCATGAGATGGATGAAACTAGAAGGCACAACCTTCTGTACCCTCTTTTTACTTTCTGTTATTTAGAATAAATAAAGCAAAAATAGTATTATTTGTCCGCTTTCTGAATTATCCGTGCAATAAAAAATATCCCGAAAATAAAAGTGCTCCAAATGCCCAGCAAATTTAGTATGATTTTTTACGGAATATTTGAGGATTTTAGGCACTGAAAACACTGCAGGAGGGGCAAGCACCTGGCCACGAGGGTGGAGGGCGCGCCCACACCCCCTGGGCGCGCCCCCTGTCTCGTGGGCCCACGGTGGCCCCCCTCCACTTATGCCAGCACCCACACACTCCATCTTCCAAAAAAAATCCCCATCCAGCTCAAGCATGAGTTCTAGCTCATTTTGCTGCGATTTTCGATCTCCTTGCTCAAAGCTCCATTCACAAAACTGCTTTGGGAGATTGTTGCTCTGTATGTGACTCCTCCGTTGGTCCAATTAGTTTTTGTTCTTGTGCTTTATTCATTGCAATTTTTTGCTGCATAGGTGACCCTGTTCTTGAGCTTGCATGTCAAATTTATGAGGTCCCAAGTAATTCTAATGCATGATATAGGCTCTAGGCACTTGTAGGAGTAGTTGCTACCAATCTTGTTTAGTTTTATTCACTTTTATTTTGAAGTTAGTAAAATTTCAGAGATTTTTCAGAAAAAGAAATATGTCTAGGAGATTGTACCAAGGTGGTTCCTCAATAAAGAAAGGACCCAGGATTGCTATGCATGAGCAAGACGATGAACTACCGAGAGACGCTGAAGTGCGAGCTTGTGAGTGGCCATCAGATGATGTTATGGTCAAAGCAGGTTTTAAGGAGGAATTTGACGCATATGTGCGTAATGCCGATCTGGAGGACTTCTTACAAGATAAGTGTCCTCAGTACTATCAATTGACTGATTCATTCGTGCGAAGGTTTAAATATAAATATTCAAGTAATTCTTCGAGTGTCCTGTTTGATATCTATGATACATCTTATACCATGGACTTAGAGGATTTTACAACTGCTTGCAAACTTCTGCAGCGGGGTAATATTAATGATCCCCACAAATCTGAATTTAGAGACTTTCTTGCTAGTATTACTGTGGGAGAATCTAGGGATATAGCACAAGCTACCATAGGGAGCATTCATTTTCCTGCCATACATTATTTTGCTCTCTTCATTGGTAGATGCATTAACGGTAAAGATGAAGCATGTCATATGTGTGTCCCTAATCTTAGTGTCCTCAAGAGTGTTGTGTTAGGTAATAAATATTACAACTTAGGGGCAATAGTTGCACGTAGGTTGCATAACAATGGTAGGGCTAGAGATTTATTTGGAGGAATTTATGCGACCCGTGTGGCTAATTATCTTGGTATAGCCCCACAAGAGGGGGATATGGTGTTGCCTCCTTCTTATTAAGATTATGACACTATGGTCAAACATCATTTTCTTAGGAGGAATGAACAATTCCTCGAGTATCGACTAATCTTTAACAGACATAGCTCTATCCATGTTACTCTTCCTGCTCCTTTTCTTTTTGATTACCAGGCAAAAGGAAGATATGTTGTTACCAGGGAGGAAGCAGCTGAACACGAGGAGGGAGCAGAGGCGGCTCGCCAACATGCCGCTGCTCAGGAGGCATTTGCTGATGCATCACATTACGACCCCAGTTACAACTACGGATATCAGCCAGGCTACCCTTGGCCATAGACCAACTTAGGCCAAAAGCCTAAGCTTGGGGGAGTACGTATTTCTCACCGACTTTACATTTATGTTCACACACTATTCTAGTCGTCGGTGTTCATACTCTTTCATTGTATTATCCATGCTAGTTTAATTTTCTTTTTCTAGCATTCTTCTTGTGTGTTTGATAAACCTTAAGAAAAACCAAAAGAATTAGTTAGTTTAATTTCCATGCTTGTAGTAGAAATTAAAATGAAAACCCAAAAAGATTTCTCGTTCTTCTTCTTGCATGTTGGGAGCTTTCCCATGTAAATAGTTTTATTTTCTTTTCTTTCCTTTGGGGGTTGAGAGTAGAAGACCATATTGAAAATGTTTAGTGGCTCTCTTATGCGTGATTGTTGATTTAACTTAGAGCCCATATTACTTTGTCTTCTCTCTTGAGTTGAATGCTTGCAGATTCCAGCTTAGTCCAATGCACGTGCACTATTATTATTATACATATCGTTCGGTCGTGCAAGTGAAAGGCAATAATGACGATATATGATGGACTGATTGAGATGAGAGAAGCTGGTATGAACTCGACCTCTCTTGTTTTTGTAAATATGATGAGTTCATCGTTCCTGATTCAGCTTATTATGAAGTAAACATATTTGCAATGACATTTAGAGATTATGGTTGCTTGTGCCATGCTTGATTATCTATGAGTTATAATGGTTTACCTTGCGCGCCAACATGCTATTAAAATGATTGTGATGTGGTATGATGGGATGGTATCCTCCTTTTAATGAATTGAGTGACTCGACTTGGCACATGTTCACGCATGTAGTTGAAACAAATCAACATAGCCTTCATGATATTTATATTCATGGTGGATTATATCCTACTCATGCTTGTACTTGGTGTGAATTAATTTTAATGCATGTTCATGACTGTTGTCGCTCTCTCAGTTGGTCGTTTCCTAGTCTTTTGCTAGCCTTCATCTGTACTAAGCGGGAATACTGCTTGTGCATCCAAACTCCTTAAACCCCAAAGTTGTTCCATATGAGTCCACCATACCTTCCTATATGCGGTATCTACCTGTCGTTCCAAGTAAATTTGTATGTGCCAAACTCCAAACCTTCAAATGAAATTCTGTTTTGTATGCTCGAGCAGCTCATGTTCCAACTAGGGCTGCCTGTATCTTCCATGCTAGGTGTGTTATTCTCAAGAGGAGTGGACTCCGCTCCTCATTCACGAGAAAGGGTCGGTAACCGGGATGCCCAGTCCCATGATCCAAAAAGATCAAAGCAAATCAAAATAATTAAACAAAACTCCCCCGGGGTTGTTGTTAGTTGGAGGCACTCGTTGTTTCGAGCAAGCCATGGATTGATGCTTGTTGATGGTGGGGGAGTATAAACTTTTACCATTCTGTTTGGGAACTGCCTATAATGCATGTAGTATGGAAGATATCGCCATCTCATAGTTGTTGCGTTGATAGTTAAAGTCTGCCGCTCAAAATGTTATTCAATCTCTATTTTAAAATCGAGCTCTGGCACCTCCACAAATCCTTGCTTCCCTCTGCAAAGGGCCTATCTATTTACTTTTATGTTGAGTCATCATCCTCTTATTAAAAAGCACCTGCTGAAGAGCACGCTGTCATTTGCATTCATTATTATTGGTATATATTGGGTATGACATGAATGGATCTCTTTTACCATGAATTACAATGTTTAGTCAGTCCTTGATCTTTAAAGGTGCTCTGCATTTATGTTTTGCGGTCTCAGAAAGGGCTAGCGAGATACCATTTTGTTATACCATATTATGATTGTTTTGAGAAAGTGTTGTCATCCGAGTTTAATTATTATGGCTCGCTAGCTGATTATGCCATTGATATGAGTAATTGTGAGACCTGAGTGTTATTGTGAGTATGGTTAGTTCATAATATTTGCTGAATGCTGGCTTTACATGTTTACAACAACAAGAGCAAATAGAGTTTGTAAATGTTTTTCTTTATCACTTTCAGTTTATCAACTGAATTGCTTGAGGACAAGCAAAGGTTTAAGCTTGGGGGAGTTGATACTTCTCCAACGTATCTACATTTCCAAACACTTTTACCCTTGTTTTGGACTCTAACTTGCATGATTTGAATGAAACTAACCCGGACTGACACTGTTTTCAGCAGAACTGCCATGATGTTGTTTTATGTGTAGAAAACAAAAGTTCTCGGGATGACCTGAAAATCCACGGAGATAAGTTTTGGAAAATATAAAAAATACTAGCGAAAGAATCAAGACCAGGGGGCCCACACCCTGTCCACGAGGGTGGGGGTGCACCCACCCCCCCGGGGCACGCCCCCCTATCTCGTGGGCCCCCTGAGGCTGCACCGACCTCAACTCCAACTCCATATAATCCGTTTCGCGGAAAAAAATCAGAGAGAAAGTTTCATCGCGTTTTACGGTATGGAGCCATCGCCAAGCCCTAATCTCTCTCGGGAGGGCTGATCTGGAGTCCGTTCGGGGCTCCGAAGAGGGGGATTCGCCGCTGTCATCATCATCAACCATCCTCCATCACCAATTTTGTGATGCTCACCGCCGTGCGTGAGTAATTCCATCGTAGGCTTGCTGGATGGTGATGGGTTGGATGAGATTTACCATGTAATCAAGTTAGTTTTGTTAGGTTTTGATCCCTAGTATCCACTATGTTTCTGAGATTGATGTTGCTATGACTTTGCTATGCTTAATGCTTGTCACTAGGGCCCGATTGCCATGATTTCAGATCTGGACCTATTATGTTTTCATGAATATATGTGTGTTCTTGATCCTATCTTGCAAGTCTATAGTCACCTATTATGTGTTATGATCCGACAACCCCGGAGTGACAATAATCGGGATACTTCTCGGTGATGACCATAGTTTGAGGAGTTCATGTATTCACTATGTGCTAATGCTTTGTTCTAGCTCTCTATTAAAAGGAGGCCTTAATATCCCTTAGTTTCCGCTAGGACCCCACTGCCACGGGAGGGTAGGACAAAAGATGCCATGCAAGCTCTTTTCCATAAGCACGTATGACTATATTCGGAATACATGCCTACATTACATTGATGAATTGGAGCTAGTTCTGTGTCACCCTATGTTATAGCTATTACATGAGTAATCGCATCCGACATAATTATCCATCACTGATCCAATGCCTACGAGCCTTTCACATATTGTGTTCCGCTTATTAACTTTTCCGTTGCTACTGTTACAATTACTACAAAACTATTATCTTTACTTTTGCCACTGTTACCTTTATTATCATACCACTTTGCTACTAAATACTTTGCTGCAGATACTAAGTTATCCAGGTGTGGTTGAATTGACAACTCAATTGCTAATACTTAAGAATATTCTTTGGCTCCCCTTGTGTCGAATCAATAAATTAGGGTTGAATACTCTACCCTCGAAAGCTGTTGCGTTCCCCTACACTTCTGGGTTATCACATGCATCCAGTGTACTAAAGTTCATGGAAAAATGGAGGAATGCAATAAGAACGATGACATGATTTAGACAAGATCTATTTATGTAGAAATACACCTTCTGTAACTGGGATCAAGCACCGTAAGATCGAACCCATCACAAAGCACCTCTTCCCATTGCAAGATAAATAGATCAAGTCGGCCAAACAAAACCCAAATATCGGAGAAGAAATACAAGGCTACAAGCAATCATGCATACAAGAGATCAAAGAAGACTCAAATAACATTCATGGATAAAAACATAGATCTGATCATAAACTCAAAGTTCATCGGATCCCAACAAACACACCGCAAAAAGAATTACATCATATGCATCTCCCAGAGACCATTGTATTGAGAATCAAGAGAGAGAGAGAGAGGAAGCCATCTAGATACTAACTACGGACTCATATGTCTACAGTGAACTACTCACGCATCATCAGAGAGGCACCAATGGACATGATGAACCCCTCCGTGATGGTGTTTCAATTGGATCTGGTGGTTCTGGAACTTGCAGCGGCTAGAATAGATTTTCGTCGACTCCTCTAGGGTTTCTGGAATATTGGGGTATTTATAGAGCAAAGTGGTGGTGCGGGAGGCCACCAAGGTGGGCATAACCCACCAGGGTGCGCTTGGGCCCCCAGGCGCTCCTTGGTAGGTTGTGCCCCCCTCGGGGCACCCCTCTGGTACTTTTTTTTACTGTGTACCCCTCTGGTACTTCTCTGGCCCACCTTGTGTCTTTTGGTCTAGAAGAAATCCACAAAAAGTTTCGTTGTGTTTGGACTCCGTTTAGTATTGATTTTCTGCGATGTAAAAAACATGCAGAAAACAACAACTGGCACTGGGCACTATGTCAATAGGTTAGTACCAAAAAATGATATAAAATGATTGTAAAACATCCAAGAATGATAATATAACAGCATGGAACAATCAAAAATTATAGATATGTTGGAGACGTGTCAGCATCCCCAAGCTTAATTCCTTCTCGTCCTCGAGTAGGTAAATGATAAAACCAGAATTTTTGATGTCGAATGCTGCCTAACATGTTCATCACATATTCTTTTCTTTGTTGAATGGACATTTGGACTTTTATATGGTTCAAAGGAATAGTCTAGTTTTGACATGAAGACTTTAACACTCAAGTATATCAACAATCAACCATGTCTTTCAAAATATCAATGCTAAAGCAAGTTATGCCAGCCCATTATGCTCAATCATTGACCCATTCATGAAACACACTCGAACACTAGCTATACCTAATGCTCAAGTACGATTATAGTGCCCCTTAGTTGGTGCTTTATAAGAGAAGATGGAGACTCAAGTAAAAATAAAAATTGCATAAAGTAAAAGAAAGGCCCTTCGCAGAGGAAAGTAGGGATTTGTAGAGGTGCTAGAGCTCATAGCAAAAATTGAGAGATAAAAACATTTGTGGAGGCATACTTTTCCCACCAACGAAAACGACTTAGAGTTCCCAACACTTTCCATGCTGGATACATCATAGGCGGTTCCCAAACAGAAAATAAAGTTTATTCCTTTTTCCACCATACTTTCACTTTCCATGGCTAACCATATCCACAGGTGCCCTCCATACCAACACTTTCCAAGGACTTTATTATTTGACAACATAAAATAAATTCACTTTTCATTTAGGGACAAGGCATCCCTAATACCTTTGTCGTACTCTCTTGCAATGACAAGTGAGTAAACACTCGTCGTGACAATAACACATCTAGCATGGAAAACGTCGGCTACCCCTCACCGCCTCGCGAGCGGTACGAGCACACAAAAGAGAAATTTATTTTGAAAATTAGAGATGGCACATGCAAATTTGCTGAGAACGGCACGGAAATACCGCATATAGGTAGGTATAGTGGACTCATATGGAAAAACTGGTTTAAAGGGTTTTGGATGCACAAGTAGTGATCATACTTAGTGCAAATGAAGGCTAGCAAAAAGATTGAGAAGCGCCCAGCCAAGAAAGAAAAATCTCGTAAGCGATTAAGCATAACTAACACCGAATAATGCACCATAACTAGGATGTAATTTCATTGCATAATTATTGACTTTCATCCTTGCATAGGAAATCACAAACCTTAACACCAATATTCTTACTAAAGCATAATTACACATCAACATGACTCACATATCATACTGTATATATCAAAACCATTATAAAGAACCAAGTTTATTTTGTCCAATGATCTTCATGAAAGTTTTTATTATATCCTCCTTGGATATCTATCACTTTGGGACTAATTTCATATGTTGCTTTTGATAAGCTCAAACAAATATAAGTGAACAACATGAGCATAATATTTCTTTCTCTCAAAATAATTTAAGTGAAGCCAGAGAGAATTTCTTAAAAAAATTACTAACTCCCAAATAAATCTAACTGAAGCATGAGAGCATTTCTTCAAAAATAACAAAGCACACTGTGCTCAAAAAGATATAAGTGAAGCACTAGAGCAATTCCATGGCTCTAAAATTTAAGTGAAGCATAGGAGCAATCATAACATAATTTTTGGCTCTCTCAAAAAGGTGTGTCCTACAAGGATTCAAGACTTAAAACATAAAGCAAAACAAGCAAAGACTCATATCATACAAGACGCTCCAAACAAAACTCATAATATGTGACGAATAAAAATATAACTCCAAGTAAAATACCAATGATTGTTAGAAGAAAGAGGGGATGCCTGATACGTCTCCAACGTATCTACTTTTCCAAACACTTTTGCCATTGTTTTTGACTCTAACTAGCATGATTTGAATGGAACTAACCTGGACCGATGCAGTTTTCAGCAGAACTGCCATGGTGTTATTTTTGTGCCGATATAAAAGTTCTCGGAATGACCTGAAAATTCATGGAGCAACTTTTTGGAATTAGTAAAAAATAGTGGCGAAAGAGGGTGCAGCCCCCCCCCCCCCGCCCCTAGGGCGTGCCACCTACCTCATGGGCCCCTTGGGGATCCACGTGTCACATCCCTAGCTTCTGGTAGTGCTTAGCGCTAGCATCTGGTGTTGCATCATGTTTAAATTTCTCAGAAACTTGAAATGGGGATGACAGAAACCCCCAGCACCACCCAACACAACTAGGGTTACCAAAATACTTTTTCAATGAACCTGAAATGCCCTTCTAAAATGTTCATGGTCTTTGCCTTGGTCTAGAACCTCTGACAAAAATGGTGCACACTTTTCTAGGACAACAGAAGGTCATTGAATTAAATCATATTCTATTTGCAATTTGGCATTTTAATGTTATAAAACATTTTAAATGCTCAAATAATCATAAACTAAAATGTTTGCAGTTGGTTATATTCCAAACAGTGGCATTGAGCAGTTTCAAGATTTTTGGAAATGCCCTGGCATTTTAATAAAGTCAAAACCCATTATAGAATATTAGAAAACTAAAACAGAAAGTAAAGAGAGAGAGAGAGAGAGAGAGAGAGAGAGAGAGAGAGAACTAACCTGGCACCCACCAACCGGCCCAGCTCTTGTGCTGGCCCAGCACTGTGCGACCCAGCCCACCGTAGCCGCCACCGTCTTCAACCTCCTGCCAGTAGGCAGGAGGGCGTGTGCCTGACGCGCGCGTGCATGCACTGGCCACCTCCTGCTTGCATGCTCGCCCTGGATCTCTCCCGTGTTGCCACGCACCCCCCTGGACCGCTCTCACTCTCTCCTATGCTTCTCCCCTCCTCTGCTCTCTCTCCCTCCCGAGCACGAGCGCAGCCGTCGCCACCGCTCGCTGCTGCCGCAGCTACCGTGGTCCCCTCGCCTCCCAGATGTGTCCCCCGAGCTCCGCCATGATGTCATCGTCCTCTCCACCGAGCCACGCAGTGCTCGAAGCCCTGTGGCATCTCCAACGCTGCCGTTTTCCCCTCGGTCGTCTGAGATCGCCGCCACCTGTACGTCGCCGTCCGGCCTTCCCCGAGCCCGCTTCGACGCCTGCGGCAACCACCGTGATCCACTGAACCTTCCCCCCTCTCCATACTCGCTCTCGTGCGGCGTAGCCACCGCACCCTGCTCGCCCGCACACGCCGCCACCTGTGACCGCCGACGACGTGCCTCCGGCCACCTAGCGGTCCGGCCGTCGTGCTCATCTTCCTTCTCGCGCCACGTAGAGCACGTAGATGCCCTGCATGAGCCTCCCCGGCCATCGTAGCGTCGACCCCGAGCTCACCTGAGGTCCGGCGACCACGAAGGTCGACACCGATGACGACTCCGGCCATCTTAGGCCCCGCCACTGACACCACTCTACGCGGACGAGTTCCCGTGTCACATAGATACTCTTCGCCGGCCATTTGGTCGCCGGAGGAGGAATCCCGATGCCCTCCGTCGTATCTGGCATCGCCGGCGACGAGCCGCGGGTCAACTCCGGCGAGTTGACCCAGGGTTTGACACCGTCTGACCAGGGTTTGACCACCCTGGGTCACTGACGCGTGGGGCCAGCCCTGCTAATTAACCTAGGTTAGTATTAATTAACTAGGTTAGCTTAGTTAGTCACTGACATGTGGGATCCACATGTCAGGTTTGACCTCCGGCCCTGTTGACCAGCTGACGTCACAGTGACGCAGTGCTGACACAGTAAGTAATTTTCTAGATTTAATTTAATTCAGGAAAGTCCAGAAAATAGCTAAAACTTCTAAAATTCATAGAAATCAATCTGTAACTCCAAATGCAAAGATTTATAAATGAAAAATGATCAGAAAAATCCAATCTATCCATCTGCACCGGTTTCATGCATGTTTAAGAACTTAACCTTACTGTTTAGTGCAAAACATGATAAGGCACCATTTAAATTCATAATTTGAGTTTGGGGTTGAACCTTTGGTTCAAAATGACCCAAACCCATCTGGTTATAGTTGCATTAGGCCAACACACTCATATTGCCATGTCATGATCATGCATCATATTGTGCATTGCATTGATTGTGTTCGTCCTTGTTTGCCGGTAATTGTCCCCTCTCAGTAGACGTGGTTTCGGCGATGAGTTCGATGACACCGATGAAGAGCTATATCATCTTCAGAAGTGCCAGGCAAGAAAAAACCCCTTGTTCATTCCGATACAATCCCACTCTCTCGCTCCTTATCTCTTTTACTGCATTAGGACAACAACGACTCATGTGTTACATGCTGCGGTAGTTGAACCCCTTTTCCTCTGCATGACCTGTCATTGCTAGAGTAAACAGATTAAACCCACTAGTATGAGTAGGAGTTGTTTGAGCCTTGATGTGCATACTCATTCATGCTTGTTTGTCATGCCTGCTACTGCTTAGAGTTGAGTCAGGTCTGATTCACCAGGGATGAATTGGAATGGTGATGAACATGTCCTACTATGTGTGAGCTAAGTGTGTGACCACGATTTGGTAAAGGTAGCGGTGAGAGGCCATGTAGGAGTACATGGTGGGTTATCTCATTGAAGCCGTCCTCAGGAACTCAGTTATGTGTTTGTGATCCATGAACAGCTACTACCACTCATTGCGATCCTTAATTGACTCTCTCGGCTTCTTAATCACCCTTCTCCTCTGTTCAGGAGTTGCAAGTAATTCTGGTGCTTGTGTATGCTGGAGGCCGTGCGCAGCGCTGACCCGAGGGGTGGGCTATGATGTGGTAGGCACATGGCACGGTGTACCGGGTGCCCGTTTGGTGTCTCGGGAACCCTGCTCACATCATTCGGGGCCATATGTGGAAACTTCGGTCGGACTCCATGCGGATTGAACCTGAATAGGTGATAAACCTTGACTAGAGACTTGAGTGTTTAGGTAGGCCGTGGACGACACCCTCGCCAGGCTTCCGCTTGAAGGTTGCCGAGATACATGACGTCTACATGGCGGTAAGTGGCGAGAGCGTGTGTGAAGAAGTGCACCCCTGGAGGGTTAACATCATCTATTCGAATAGCCGCGTCCACGGTAAAGGACTTCTGGGTTGCCTATACAGTTCATAGACAAGTGAAAGTAGATACTCTAAAATACGCAAGATAAGCGTGAGTGCTATGGATGGCGTTCTCGTAGGGAGACGAGAGCGGATCCATAGTGGTGTATTGGTTTGGTGAATATGTGGACTCGTGTGCGCCAGCTCAAAAGAGTTACTTGCAGTCGTAGTTCAGGATAGCCACCGAGTCAAAGCTGGCTTGCTGCCGTTAAACCCCACCATCCCTTTGTTGATAATGATGCATATGTAGATAGTTCTGATGTAAGTCTTGTTGGGTACATTTGTACTCACGTTTGCCTATTTTATGTTTTTGCAGAGAGACTTCAGTCTCACTAGAAGTTCCGTGTGGACTTCGACGTTTAGCTTGTTACCTCAGCTACGATCTTGTGCCCTCGGCAGGATCTGGTAGATAGACAGGCTTCTCAGCCCTTTTCATTTGTAGATGTCTGTACTCAGACATGTTAAGCTTACATATGTGCTTTGACTTGTATGCTCTGAATGTTGGATCATGAGACCCATGTTTGTAATATCTCGCTCCTCGGAGCCTGTTGAATAAATACTTTGAGTCATAGAGTTATGTTGTGATACCATGTTGTATTTACACATATCGAGCATATTGTGTGTATGATTTGAAATGCTTGGTATGTGTGGGATCTGACGACCTAGTTTTTCATCCTTGGTAGCATCTCTTACTAGGAAATGTCTCCTAGTGCTTCCACTGAGCCACAGTAGCTTGCTACTGCTCCGAAACACTTAGGATGGCCGGCATGTGTCCTTCTTCGTTCCTGTGTCTGTCCCTTCAGGGAAATGTCACGTGGTGTCTACCGGAGTCCTGTTAGCCTGCTACAGCCCGGATTCTCCAGAGTCCTATTAGCCCAGCTACTACAGCCCGGATTCACTCGTTGGTGACCGACACGTTCGCTGTTGGGTCATGTATGCCTGTCCCTGTAAGTTAGCGCCACTTTGGATCCACGACTAGTCTTGTCAGCCTGAGTTCTTTGTCATATGGATGCTAGCGGCACTATCATATACGTGAGCCGAAAGGCGCAAATGGTCCCGGGCCTGGTAAGGCGACACCCATGGGAATACCGTGCGTGAGGCCGCAAAGTGATATGAGGTGTTACATGCTAGATCGGTGTGGCATAGGATCGGGATCCTGACAGCTTTGGTATCAAAGCCTGACTGCCTGTAGGATTACCAAGCCAAACTGGTGGAAGTTGAGTCTAGAAATGCTTTGCTATATGTAGGGGAATTGATTGTGGGATGGAACATAAAGCTCTTTTACTCCTTATACCTTATGCCCTTCTGATCTAAGTCATCTTATCTTTCCTACGGGGTTAAGGAACTAGGCTTTCTCTTCTTTCTATTAGGATCACGTGTTACTAATCCGTAGACTTATAAGATTGTTGAATTCAAGCCTCAGTTCAGTCTCTATTACTTCCGTATGTTGGCTATTGATCTCAGAACCTTGATATTGTGATGTTGAGTGGCTATGCCACCATTTTGCAGGATGTCTCAAATCTTTTTGAGTCATCCCAGGTTTCTTAATAGTCTGATGCATTTGCAAATCCTTTCCTCCTGTTTTCGACGTCCCTCTGGGCTAGATTAACCACACTAATCAGTGAGTTGAGGTATTCTATTGCCTCAACGTATATGTTGGAACTATTATTATGACCCTAGGTGTTTTAGGGGATCATTGAGTAATCTAGCCATGTCTTGCCTCCGGTGTGATGATTCTGGACATTATTCTCGAAAGCATCCCGTGATGCCACTTAGTAGTAGGTATTCTACCCTGGGTTTTGAACCCGAGATTCACCCTACTTACTTCACGTTGATAGTGTTGCTAGTTCCTTTAGGCTATTAGTAAACTTTGCGATAGTCCTCGAGGTCCGTGGTATTCTCTTCTTCCAAATACCATGAACCATTCTTGGTATAAGTTCTTTTGAACCAAAAGATCACAACCAGAGTGCTCTTGACGAGTTCTCGATTGTATGTTGATACTCTGCCAGTCCTACCTCTCCGCATGGATTATCCATAAGAAACATGTTGAACTTGGTTCGACATACTAATCTACGCATCCACAACTCAGAAAACCGTATGTTCCTTTGAGTTGTCCCTCTTTAGTTGTTTCTGACCTTCGTCTATCCATTGATAGTCAAGAGTATACGTGCAATCGTTCATCAATGCCTATTATTCTTGTGGTTTGTCAAGCCATTCTATTCGGGAATGACTAGGAGAAACAAACTCCAGAACCTCATCCATATCCAGGATTGGGTCAAAGCAGTTGTATTTCGTAGATCAAATGCAATCCAGTTTTGTTCTGTTCCATCTTGGAGTATTACCATTTTATGTCAGGAATGTCATGAGAATTGCACCTTCTCTTGTGAATTCTTGATGTAGTGATACTTCTCGCCATCATTACTCATTCCTCGGTTTCATGTTGTCGCAACCGGAATGCCGACAAGTGAATCGTGATGTGTGAAATCTATACTCCTAGCAACTCCGTTGCTTGGTAGTTATATGGACGATAACCTCATTCTTAGCGTGTTGATTATTGAATCATCACCCTAAGGTTGATCGTACTACCTAGTCCTTATTTCCGGTGCACTCTTCGATCAATGAGTTAGGATTGTGTCAATCCCTTGCTATTTTGATCATGTCATCTTGCCCTGAAAAGCAAGATTGTCCTCGAGCTTAGTAACATATCGGTGGTTAATGATTTTTCGAATATCTTCTCAAAAGTATCACCGGGTCGTCACCTGACCGCTATGTTGAGCTCGTGATCAAGTTGGTTCCTTGTAACCACCCCTTTCTCCAAGAATCTATGTTGAATACCCCCTGAGCTAGTTGGTTAAGCTAAACAACTACTAAGAGAGTTGGAAGATAAAAGCTTGTTCGGTTTAGCTCATTTTAAGGGGTATCTTGTAGGTATGTTGAAGAAAGATGATACCTTCATCGATTGGTCCCCTTGATCAGTTGATGGACCTATTATCTTATCAAAACTTTGATTTGAGTGTGGGTAATCTCAAATCAGATCATAACCAATGATGCTCGTAATATTGTCTTACTTGTGGTTTCTCCTCGAGCATACTCCATTATATCTTTTGGTCTGACTAATGCTATCACCGTGTTCACATAATTGTGGAATTCTATTTATATGGAAACCTGCGTGAATTGTTGTTGAGCCCATCGACAACATCCTTAGCTTTTCCATAATCTTGTTGAACATTAAGCTAGTATTGGAAACATCTATAAGCATTATCTTCATGTCCCGTGCATGAAGCATGTGTTCAGATGAAAGAAGTGACTTCCTCTAATTCATGTGCATTTGATGCAAGTTGTCGCCATGAATTCGAGAAAGTCAATGTTGCTTCCTTGGAATCATCCCAAGTTAGTCACACATGTGCGAAGTGCTCTATGGTTTGATAGGTTGGCCGCCTCCATTCTATATGTTTTCCCTAGCACACCAAGCCACTGATTGACTTGTTCAAGGAGAAGAAGTTCATTCTTAAGAGCATACCTTATGCAAGGACTTTGATATCCTTGATGATGGTTCCCCACCTGAACTCGGTAGTGTTTTATTATAAGACTACTACGTGGTCATGCTTGTCTGGGACAACGTGTTCACAAGTTCGTAGCAGAACCAGCCCATGTTTTGGAGCTTACTACCGTAGCTCATTCCCCGAGTATCTCACAACGTCATCTCATCGATTTGTGTTGCAAACTTTCATTTTCTTTCTAGAGTCGATGAGTCTGGATTATTTTGACACCAACCAGATCTGAATCTTAGGCAGTTCTGATGGTTGGAACGTTTCCCAAGAACTATAGTATTGGTCTCACTGTAACCGGTAAAGTGGATATCATGGCCAACACACCCAACCGGAAGACCTATTATTGTAGTATCTTGTTTGAGGAAGTTGGCCACCTCCCCATAAGGATCTCATAGAAATTATTCCAGTAGTTGTTCCTTATGGATTTTTGTGTTCCCGAAGTCCGACCTTTTACTTGGTGTTCTAGATATCAAACCATATCTATGAATGGATTACGCTAGAACATCAAGGAGAACATTAGAAGTGGAGTGCTAAATGTCCCTCGGTCGATCATCCAGATTTTGTCCCCTTGGCCTTGCTAAGGTGAAATCTGAGAAATTGTTATCTTCCTTTGCCTCTGCATCCTCCACCAATACTCATCATGGTAGTATGTTGTGTTGCCAGGATCCTTGACACGGATATTGGAAAAACCTTGATGGATATGGAAATGCTCAAGTTCTTGAGAGCACACACAAGCACTAGGTGTTATCACCGGCACTAACTGGGATTGCTCCCAGTTTCCTCGGTTATGCTATAACTTTTCAATAGTGGACCCACTCTCATTCGTTGGGTTTCTCCCCGGTTACTAGAATCATTCCCAGCATTTGCATTTTGTTCCCAGCTTGCACCGCCAATGTGCCATTCTACCATGGGTTCCATCCATCTCTGATGATAAGCAAAATCATCCATTGTTTCGGGGATATACCCCGCGGTATGACCCGGCCAGATATATGACCCGGCCAGACTTGATGTTTCATTGGTAACCGCCAGAGGATTGGCGACTCACGTGTCTGGCGGCTCACTGGTGTGACGACTCACGAGCCTGAAGACTCATGGGTGACCCGGCGGGTGTTTCAGACGGACGACAAGGCCCAAGGCCCAGTATGCCGGCTCATATAAAGGTGGGCCGGCTTAAGAGGAAAGGGATGACGAATATTTCCTTTACGAGGAAGCAAGACCCGGACTTGTAATCAACTTGTAAGAGAAGATAGATTAGTCCTAGTCCTACTAGGACTCCACATGTAACCCACCTCTCTAACTTATATAAGGAGGGGCGGGGCTCCCCAAAGGGAGGAAGGCAACAAGAAACAATATCTAGGGCTAGACACAAGGAGTAGAGCCGGATTACGGTGACTCCCGCATGATCATAAGGAGACCTAGCCACAAACAGCATGTAGGGTTATTACCGGATGATGTTTCCCGGGGCCCGAAGCAGTCTAAATCCTCGTCTTGTGTGTTGCGTCTCTCGATTCCGCTCAACCCCTTCAAGCTACCACATAGATGTGTTGGCCTCGCGACTAAGTCCTTACATTAGGACATCTGCCGTGACAATTCCACGACAGTTGGCGCCCATCGTGGCGCCCGCGCACGATGGTGTTGAGTTCTTGAAGGGACTTCTTCCAGGGATCGAGAAGTTTGCAATTTACCGGAGGAAGATGAGCCGGTTTGGAAGGATCTACATCAAGTGCAAGTTTACCAGATTGAGATGAAAATAATTAGGGTTTGATGTTTTGTGCGCCGCCGGCAACGTGACACGATCCGTCAACATCAAGAAGCTCGCGATATATTAGATAAGAAAAAACGCTAGTATGGAAAGCGTGCAGGGTAAGCCGCCGTGAGATGGTCTTTGGCAGAGCCGGCAAATTCAATATTTATGTGCGATCCGTCAAATCCAAGTAGGATTTCAATTTTGGCTGTTATAGGCGCGTGTCGCTGAGGCCGAAAAATTTTTCCTATAGTTGCCGAATGTCGGGTCAAGTCAATCTGTATCAGCATACACGTGAGGAGGCAATGATCAAGTCCCGAGTCAGTTTTGTAAATTGATCTGCTAAAGTCTGCTGCTATCGTTCGAAGTACTACTTCGGTCATGTTACTATTCGCTTGAAGGCAATACTACTCTGTTGTTGATATTCACGTAAAGTGATCCATCAAGTACTTGAGTACTATTCATGTTAAAGCTCAGATTTGGAGAAGCAACCTATCCAGAGAAGAAATAATATTTGTTAAAGCGGCTTCACGGGAGTGTACGTCATTAGGCAAAGGATTGCCACACCGGATCGGACTGGCAAGTCAACAGGTCTAATCTCCGGTGCACAGCCGTACGGTTCGCCTCTGCTGCTACCCCGTGTGTGTGTGTGTGCGCACAGTCATCCGGCTCGCCTCTACGTGCGCACGTACAGCGACTTAGGCTGAAAACCGCCTCCGCCGGCCTCGCTCTACTTCCGCGGGTCTACGGAGCCACCGGCGCTCCCCGGCCTGAGCCGCCTTGTCTCCAAGCCGCCGACGAGCCGCCCGGCTGTACTCTACTGCTTGATCTGTCTTCAAGGTGCCTCAACCTACCCCGTCGTGTCTCTGTCGCCGGATTTACTTCGCCCGCGGCCTCACTTCCTATTGGACCTCGTTTCCAAGCTGGTATGGCCTCGCGTCGCTCCTCCGCTGAGCCGCCCGTCGGCCCTGTTGTGCCTCATGAGGACCTCCACTGTCGTGACCGAGCCTGCCTTGAGCCGCGTTCTGCCGCTTTCTGCAGATTTGTGTCACATTTGCTCTTGATACAAGGCATATAAAACACCTAATCAATAGATCAAGTTCAATTCTACTCAATGGGACGCGTGTGCACTGTCCTGGACTTGCTAAAAAAAGGGGAGGCTCCCCACGTGAACACCTCAATCATATTGGACGCTCAAAGACAATTATTTTCAATAGTACACACCATACCAATTCCTTTGTAAAAAGCCAGAAGCACCACGGTGCATTATCCAGCACAGGTGTCTATGTTCATCTGATAAAAATACCAGGTGCTATTCAATTCTATTTAAAGTACATATTAAATCATTCGAGCAATGTTGCTCCGCCATGCTGTATTTTTTGTACGCAGGACAATTGTTCACTGCAAGAGCGATGGTTGTGTCATGGATATATACCGTGCCAGCGATTGACACGCCCGTCTGCATGGTTTACCGCGCTTGCGATTGACTCGCCCGTCCGCGATGGCTTACAACGCCGCGACTGGCTCACCCATATATTGATTTCAGCTTCACCATAGTGATCATCAACTCCGTGGTGGATAATCACTGGCCTGACATATCGGGTGAAATTCATCCAGTTTATTTTATTAAACATATTGGTTTCATCAAAGAACAATTACTTTGGTCTGTATATTTTCATGTGTAGCAAAGGTGGTGCCATGTTGTGCCTATGAAGTGTATGTCAGCATCATCACGCACCGGCGTCTGTGCCCGCTTATTGATGGAACAGGTGTGCGCAAGTCGCCGCTCGTGCAGCTTAATCTACATCAACCCGCCAGAGCCGCGTTGAGCCGCCCTTGCCGCCTTGAGCCGTCGGGGTTATATTAAGTCGCCGGTCTGCCATGAGCCGCCGGAACTATATTTAGTCGCTGGTCTGCCTGAGCCACCTCTGTCGTGATAAACGGATCATCCGTCGTCCAAACAAATCGGGTGATATCCATCCAAATTTATTTTATTAGCAGGTGTTGTTTTTGTCAAAGAACAAGTTTATCTTTGCCTTGGTCTGCAATATTGTTTATGCAGGGCAATTATTTATGAAAAAAAGTGATATTATATCGCGGAGATGGAGGCATGCCAACATCTTTTGGCACAGGTGGTCGTCGTTACTCAACGGACTCCTGCACCGTCTTACAACGTCGTGGCCGTCTCTCGCGACCACGCCGGTTTACAATGCCATGGCCGTCTCTCGCGACCACGCCGGCTTACAATGAGGAGGACAACTTACTCGTCCGCACCGGCTTACAATGAGGAGGACAACTTGCCCGTCCTCACCGGCTTACAATGAGGAGGACAGCTTGCCCGTCCGCACCGGCTTACAACACCGCGGCCGACTCATCTATCCAAGCCGCCTTTGATGTTGCGGTCGTCTTTACCGTCCGTCTCTCGTGGCTTGGTCTACATCAACACACTGGGCCGCGCCTGTCTGCGTGAGCTGTTCATTGAGTATGAGCAAATCACTACTTGGGAAGCCCGGTTTCTCTTCCAACAAATTGGAGGCAAATTATCATATATTATCAGCCGCCGTCTGCACTGGATGGTTCAATGGACAGGCGCACAAGTCGCCGCCACTCTAGTTTGGTTAACTTCAAACAGCCAGTTGGAAGGAGCCATTGGCCGAGTTGCTGACACAGCTCATACGGGATCATTTATAACCCGCCGTAGTCACCTCAACCTTCTGTAGGTTCACATCGCGCTATCACCACCAATGATATACACCTCCTGCTATGGTCAAAAATGGAGAATCTCAAGCCAACTCCTTGAGTCGTCTTGAGACGCGAGGGCTACAATGGTATGACTTGGCAAAATTAGTCGGTTTCAATAGCGTTCACAGACTCCGAGTTATTGAAGGGAAAAGAAACCCGGACCCGGAGATTACTGCTAGATCGATGAAAATTTAAAGGCTATCAGAAGATTTCCGGCTCAAAATAAGGATTCTGGTTTAAAATCCGGTTCAAGAGACATCTTTCTCCCACAAAGCATTGAAGCTTTCAAAACCGGTTCAAAATCCGGCCCAAGGTAAATTTGTCCCTCGCAAATTTTTTGAAGCTTTCAAAACCGGTTTAAGTTCCGGTTCAAAAAGGAATTAATCTCTCGCAAGTTCGAGTTCTAAGAAAAATTAAAGGTTGCCAAAAAGAACTTGTTGCCATGATGCGCGGTTCAAACATAGGTATCCTACCTTACGGCTTATCTTATTATGGTCACTTGGGGGCTTCTTGCTCATCGAGCATAGCTATCGGTACCCTCTTGATCGGTGCAATGCTAATATATGGTCACTTGGGGGCTTCCTGTTCAAACATAGGTCATATTCGAACCAAAGAGAACATAGCTGTCGAAACCCTTTTGATCGGCACACTGCCAAACTCACTAGGGGGCTTCTTGATCGTATCCGAATCATAGCTTAACCTCTTTTGGGTCCGACGTGGATCTTATTCGAATCAGCGTCATTAAACAACTCTCATGGTCACTTGGGGGCTTGCTGTTCAAACATAGGTCATATTCGAACCAAACAGAACATAGCTGTCGATACCCACTTGATCGGCATCGCCAAAGCCACTGGGGGCTATATGATCGTATTAGAATCTTAGCTCAACCCCTTTGGAACGGTTTTCTGATCGTATACGAATCAGAAGCCTTAAAAAAATTTAAGTCTTTTTTGCGAACAATCTTGGATTTGACTTGAGACCTTTTTTGGATTATAGCTCAAATGTATATAAGTGTTTTATGCTTAACCCAGCTTGACTTTTGACTATAAGCCGCCAGTTTATGACAATCATCATCTATGTGGAAGCATTGGCTTCTAAGGATTGGGTTATCACCCTTACTGCACAGGTCATGTAAACCAGCGGTACAAATTCAATATCACAGTGGTTATATGTGAGGTATTATGACCCGCCCTGCGGCAAACCGCCAAGAGGTCTCGTGATCTACTTGTGTGCAGGGTAAGACTACATTTGGGTTGTTACCCGCCCTGGCTCTTGACGTTAAGTTGCCAGGGCATTTGTGGTTTAAACTCTGTGCAGGATTTGTAGAACTATGACTTATATAAATGCTTCAGTCCATGCTCATCACTGAAATTGGTGTCTCAAAAGGGTTATCAGTTATTGATTTTCTCAAGGGCTATAGGCCACCGGGTTACAAAAATTCCGGCTTACAATGAATGCGCATTAAGTCGTCATCGGCCAAGAGCCACTAGGTATTTAAATTCCGTATTTATTTGTCAACCAATGAGGTATTCAAATCTTTAATAGCCAAAACTGGCTGGATTTTCATGATGATATTGAATGATTGAGGTTTTCATACCGGATTATATTATTCAAATCTTGAATAGCCAACATCGCTGAATTTCTATTGTGATTATCAATCACCAGTGTTATGATTGAGGTTTTCAAAGTCGCTTTAGCGCAAAGGCTATTATTTTTATCAATGGGCATGATTTATTTTACAATGGAGGAAATAGTCCCGAGTCGTTGCAGGCTTACGACCCGGCACTTGGGGGCTACAATGTTCAAATCGAGATTCCGTTGAATATACAAGTCCCATGTCACTGCCAGCATGCACCATAGCACTTGGGGGCTAATGCAAAGTCATTTTTTGCTCAACTTATTGAAGACCTGATTCATCACATTTTAAATGAGTCGGCCCTTGGGGGCTACACGTTGTTGCTCAAGTTTACATGATCATATTTACAATGTCCCTGTTCATTATTGCATAATGACCCGGCCCTTGGGGGCTACACTGGTTGAAATTTTTGTGAGCATAAGGCAATTACAAGTCCCAGGTTGTTGCAAGCATGACAACCCGGCACTTGGGGGCTACAGGTGATATGCATATAAGGGAGGAATAACTTCAAATTCTCAGTTTTGAGCAAATCAGGTATTATATTATTATCGGTGAAATCTGCAAAGTTTATGACCCGGCATCATCATAATATTAACCCGGCATTAGCAACAATTACATGACCCGGCATCATTTGTTTATAACCTCACAACTTTGGCAATCATAAATCGGCAAGATCTACATCTTTAAGCCGGCTGAATATCAGTTGTTTATTTCAAGACCAATATTTTTGTCAAATCAGAGAACTGAAGGCCGACTCAAATGGATTATATCTTATAATATTTCTTTACAAAGAGCCAATGTCAGCAAATGGATTATAAAGCTGGCCTATTGACCCGGATTTTCCAGGAGAAAATGTCAAGGACTTAAGGATGATCAAGTGTCGGCTTTACAGAATATTTAAACCCGGAGCACAACCTGTCAAATTGTTCTTGAGTTATTTTGCATGGTTAGTTTAACATGGATAAATCCAGATTAAACTGGGGGCTAATGTCGGGGATATACCCCGCGGTATGACCCGGCCGGATATATGACTCGGCCGGACTTGATGTTTCATTGGTAACCGCCAGAGGATTGGCGACTCACGTGTCTGGCGGCTCACTGGTGTGACGACTCACGAGCCTGAAGACTCATGAGTGACCCGGCGGGTGTTTCAGACGGACGACAAGGCCCAAGGCCCAGTATGCCGGCTCATATAAAGGTGGGCCGGCTTAAGAGGAAAGGGATGATGAATATTTCCTTTACGAGGAAGCAAGACCCGGACTTGTAATCAACTTGTAAGAGAAGATAGATTAGTCCTAGTCCTACTAGGACTCCACAGGTAACCCACCCCTCTAACTTATATAAGGAGGGGCGGGGCTCCCCAAAGGGAGGAAGGCAACAAGAAACAATATCTAGGGCTAGACACAACGAGGAGAGTCAGCTTACGGCGACTCCCTCATGATCATAAGGAGACCTAGCCACAAACAGCATGTAGGGTTATTACCGGATGATGTTTCCCGTGGCCCGAAGCAGTCTAAATCCTCGTCTTGTGTGTTGCGTCTCTCAATTTCGCTCAACCCCTTCAAGCTACCACATAGATGCGTTGGCCTCGCGACTAAGTCCTTACATTAGGACATCTGCCGTGAAAATTCCATGACACATTGCGTTGTCTTCATCAAGGTAATCCACATCATCCATACTAGTCCGAGTATGCTAATCTACCGAACTCCTCCAAACGATCGCTCAAGATTTGCCTTAGGCTGGTATAGAGAGTTTAATTGATCTCTGAATCAAAAGTAGTTCTTTTGCCACTTCAGGTAATAGTTCCACGAGTCACCTTCTCTGAGGTGTCTCGTTATGGAATCGTGGCAACTCAACTCCTCGCTATGTTGACAACCGTTCACCACCCTCTTAAGTGTGGAATTGTTGTCTACCTAGTAAACCTTCATCATCCATTTCACTCCATCCCTTTGGATGTATGCTTCGTGGCTCAGCTCGAGAGATGTTTCTAGGTCTCATTTCGTGAGTTGATCTTGTGATCATTAGGATGATCCATCCATGTAGACATCAAGTTGGATGAAGATCTCGAGAGCAAAGACGTCAAGATCAGTTTGAGTCAACAAATCAACAACCTCAAGAAGCCAGTCTACATGGCGGTAAGTGGCGAGAGTGTGTGTGAAGAAGTGCACCCCTGGAGGGTTAACATCATCTATTCGAATAGCCGCATCCACGGTAAAGGACCTCTGGGTTGCCTATATAGTTCATAGACAAGTGAAAGTAGACACTCTAAAATATGCAAGATAAGCGTGAGCGTTATGGATGGCGTTCTCGTAGGGAGACGAGAGCGGATCCATAGTGGTGTATTGGTTTGGTGAATATGTGGACTCGTGTGCGCCACCTCAAAAGAGTTACTTGCAGTCGTAGTTCAGGGTAGCCACCGAGTCAATGCTGGCTTGCTGCAGTTAAACCCCACCATCCCTTTGTTGATAATGATGCATATGTAGATAGTTCTGATGTAAGTCTTCTTGGGTACATTTGTACTCACGTTTGCCGATTTTATGTTTTTGTAGAGAGACTTCAGTCTCACTAGTAGTTCCACGTGGACTTCGACGTTTAGCTTGTTACCTCAGCTACGATCTTGTGCCCTCGGCAGGATCTGGTAGATAGACAGGCTTCTCGGCCCTTTTCATTTGTAGATGTCTATACTCAGACATGTTAAGCTTTCGTATGTGATTTGACTTGTATGCTCTGAATGTTGGGTCATGAGACCCATGTTTGTAATATCTCGCTCCTCGAGCCTATTGAATAAATACTTTGAGTCATAGAGTTATGTTGTGATGCCATGTTGTATTTGCACAAGCACGTATGACTATATTCGGAATACATGCCTACATTACATTGATGAAATGGAGCCAGTTTTGTGTCACCCTATGTTTTAACTGTTGCATGAGGAATCACATCCGACAAAATTATCCATCACTGATCCATTGCCTACGAGCTTTTCACATATTGATCTTTGCCTAGTTACTTCTCCATTGCCACTGTTATGATTACTACAAGACTGCTACTGTTACTTTTGCCACCGTTACCGTTACTACCATACTACTTTGCTACTAAATACTTTGCTGCAGATATTAAGTCTTTCAGGTGTGGTTGAATTGACAACTCAGCTGCTAATACTTGAGAATATTCTTTGGCTCCCCTTGTGTCGAATCAATAAATTTGGGTTGAATACTCTACCCTCAAAAACTGTTGCGATCCCCTATACTTGTGGGTTATCAAGACTATTTTCTGGCGCCATTGCCGGGGAGCATAGCTCTATTCTTTGAGTCACTTGGGATTTATATCTACTGATGACTATGAGGAACTTGAAAGATGAAAGAACCAAGATTTTTCCCTCAACTACGAGGGGAGGTAAGGAACTGCCTTCTAGCTCCGCACATGATTCACCTTCTGTTTTGAGTAAATTTGCGACACCTGCACCTGCTATTTATTCTGATATGTCGCATGTTATTGATGATGCCACTTCTGCTATGCATGATGCTTATGATGAAACTACTTCTATGCTTGATAATATTGTGCCATTAGGTGAATTTCTTGATGAACAACTTGCTAGGGTTAGAGAGAATGAAATTATTGAAACTGATAATATTCATGAAAGTGATGATGAAGATTCTCCCCCTAGATATGAATTGCCTGATGTGCTTGAGGGTTATGCTATGGATGAAGAAACTGCTAGAGACCTTTTTGCTTGCAAAGATAGATATGATCTTAGGAAGCTGTTAGCAAAGCTGAAAGAAAAGTTTCTGAATGCTAGAATGAAATATGACCCTGCTTTTTCTACTTCACCTATCTGTATTTCTGATAAGTACTATGATTTCTCGGTCGATCCTGAGTTAATTACTTTGGTTGAATCTGGTCCTTTTTGTGACTATGAATCTAAAACTGTTGTGGCACATCTCACTAAATTGAATGATATAGCCACCCTATTTACTCATAAGGAAAAAATCCATTATTACTATATCCTTAAATTGTTCCCATTCTCATTGAAGGGTGATTATAAAATATGGTTTAATTCTCTTGCTCCTGGTTGTGTGCATAGTCCCCAGGATATGATTTATTACTTCCCTGCTAAATATTTCCCCGCTCATAAGTACCAAGATGCCTTAAGGGAAATATATAATTTTGTGCAAATTGAAGAAGAGAGTCTCAAACAAGCTTGGGGAGGCTTCTCCGATTACTTAATGCTTTGCTTGATCATCCTCTCAAGAAAAATGATATACTGGATATCTTCTATAATGGACTAACCAATGCTTCCACAGACCACCTGGATAGTTGTGTTGGTTGTGTTTTCTGGGAAAGAACTGTTGAGCAAGCTGAATTGCTATTGAATAATATATTGAGCAATGATAATGATTGGACACTTCCTGAACCAACTCTGAAGCCAACTCCAAAAAAAAGGGGTATTCTATTCCTCAGTCCCGAAGATATGCAACAGGCAAAGAAATCAATGAAAGAAAAAGGCATTAAAGTTGAAGATGTTAAGAATTTACCACCTATTGAACAAATACATGGTCTTGATAACCCAACACAGGTAGTAAATGTAAATTCTCTCTATAGATTGGATGAAGGTGATATCCCTCGTTATAAGTCTGCTAGCCAATGCTTGGATGAGTTTGATAATTTTATTGTTAAACAAGAAAACTTCAATGCTTATGTTGGTAGACAATTGAAATGTAATGCTTATATGATTAAACACTTGAGTGATTATATGTCTAGAGTTAAAGGTGACCTTAAAATTATTAGTAAACATGCATCCATGGTTACCACTCAAGTAGAACAAGTGCTTAAAGCACAAGATGATTTGCTCAATGAATTAAACAATGAGAAAAATGATAATGTTGTTAGAGTTATGACTAGAGGTGGTAGAATGACTCAGGAACCTTTGTAACCTGAGGGCCATCCTAAGAGAGTTGAGCAAGATTCTTAGAGAACTAATGTTGATGCACCTAGTCCTTCTAAGAAGAATAAAAAGAAAAATGATAGGACTTTGCATGCTTCTAGTGAACCTATTGTTGACACACCTGAGAATCCCAATGATATTTCTATTTCTGATGCTGAAACACAATCTGGTAATGAACGTGAACCTAGTGATAATGTTAATGATGATATTCATGTTGATGCTCAACCTAGCAATAACAATGATTAGAGATTGAACCTGCTATTGATCTTGATAACCCACAATCAAAGAATCAACGTTATGATAAGAGAGACTTTGTTGCTAGAAAGCACGATAAAGAAAGAGAACCATGGGTTCATAAACCCATGCCTTTTCCTCCTAAGCCATCCAAGAAAAAGGAAGATGAGGATTTTGAGCGCTTTGCTGAAATGATTAGACCTATCTTTTTGCGTATGCGTTTGACTGATATGCTTAAAATGAACCCTTATGCTAAGTACATGAAAGATATTGTTACGAATAAAAGAAAGATACTGGAAGCTGAAATTTCCACCATGCTTGCTAATTATACCTTTAAGGGTGGAATACCAAAGAAATTGGGAGATCTAGGAGTACCAACTATACCATACTCCATTAAAAGAAACTATGTTAAAACTGCTTTATGTGATCTTGGAGTCGGTGTTAGTGTTATGCCTCTCTCTTTATATCATAGACTTGATTTGAATAAGCTGACACCTACTGAAATCTCTTTGCAAATGGCCGATAAATCAACTATTATACTGTCGGTATTTGTGAGGATGTGCCTATTGTGGTTGCAAACGTTACTATTTTAACGGACTTTGTTATTCTTGATATTCCTGAGGACGATAGTATGTCGATTATCATTGGAGGCCCTTTTTGAATACTGCAGGGGGTTTTATTGACTGCAACAAAGGCAATGTCACTTTTCATGTTAATGGTAATGAGCATACGGTACACTTTCCGAGGAAACAACCTCAAGTCCACATTATCAATTCTATTGCAAAAATTTCAATGATTACTATTGGAGGTTTCGTATTTCCTCTTCCTACTGTCAAAAAGAAATATGATATTCTTATTATTGGGAACATGCATATCCCCATCGAGGTAACCTAGTGTTATTCGAAAATTCTCCGGTTTCATGTTATTCGGAAGAAGTTTGTTAACAAGACTTGATCAACCTTGTTAGTGGATTCCTTTTGATGAGCATGAGATGGATGAAGTTAGAAAACACAACTCTCTGTACCCTCCTTTTACTTTCTGTTATTTAGATGAAATAAAGCAAAAATAGTATTTTTCTATCTGTTTTATGAGTTATCCAGGCAATAAAAAAATACCCCGAGAATAAAAGTTCTTCAAATGTCCTGAAAATGAAGTATGATTTTTTGTAGAATATTTAAGAATTTCTGGCACTGAGAACACACTAGGGGGCCCACCATTTGGCCACGAGGGCACAGGGTGCGCCCCCTGCCTCGTGGGCGCCACGTGGACCCCCTCCACTTATTCCAGCACCCACACACTTTGTCTTCCTCAAAAAAAATCCTCCCATAGCTCAAACCCGTGTTCTAGCTCATCTTGCTGTCATTTTGGATCTCCTTGCTCAAAGCTCCATTCACAAAACTGTTTTGAGGGATTGTTCTTCGGTATGTGACTCCTCCAATGGTCCAATTAGTTTTTGTTCTAGTGCTTTATTTATTGCAAATTTTTGCTGCTAAGGTGACCCTGTTCTTGAGCTTGCATGTCAAATTTATATGGTCCAAAGTAGTTTTAATGCATGATATAGCCTCTAGGCACTTGTGGGAGTAGTTGCTATCAATCTTGTTGAGTTTGGTTCACTTTTATTTTGAGTCACTAAAAATTTCAGAAATTTTTCAGAGAAAGAAAAATGCATAGGAAAATATATCAAGGTGTTCCTCAAGGAAACAAGGACCAAGACTCGCGATACGTGAGCCGGACGATGAACCACCGAGGGAAGCTCAAGTGCGGCCTTGTGAATGGCCGTCAGTGTGACGCCCCCGATTCAATTGTACACTAATCATACACGCAAATGTGTACGATCAAGATCAGGGACTCACGGGAAGATATCACAACACAACTCTAGACACAAATAAAATAATACAAGCTTTATATTACAAGCCAGGGGCCTCGAGGGCTCGAATACATAGCTCGATACACAAGAGTCAGCGGAAGCAACAATATCTGAGTACAGACATAAGTTAAAAAAGGATGCCTTAAGAAGGCTAGCACAAACATCAACGATCGAAGAGGCAAGGCCTCCTGCCTGGGACCTCCTAACTACTCTTGGTCGTCGGCGGTCTCCACGTAGTAGTATCCGTCGGCGGTGGCATCTGGCTCTAGGGATCCAACATCTGGTTGCATCAGCGGGAAAGAAGAAAGAAGGGGGGGAAGGGGTAGCAAAGCAACCACGAGTACTCATCCAAAGTACCCGCAAGCATCAGATCTATACTAAGTATGCATTGGTATCAAATGGAAGGGTTGTATCTGTGGACTAAACTGCAGAATGCCAGAATAGAGGGGAAGGCCTAGCCTAACAAAGACTAGCATCTTCAAGCAGCTCCAAGCATCTTGCAACATGTAGAAGAGTAAAGAATAGCAGTTTAATTAACAAGCATGTTGTAACAACAATGCCCAAAGATCCTTCCTCGACTCCCTGCAAGAAAGCAATCTCGGAGCCACATATCCATCACATATCTCAAGTATCCATTTCTAGTTATATAAGATCAGGATGTAAGTCTAAACGTCCATTACTGTGGACACGGTATTTGAATATATATTCCCTGCAGGGGTGCACCACGTTACCCAACAGGCTTGATTACTCTGGCCGGACACACTTTTCTGGGTCAATGCCCGGCCTCGGAAGATCAACAGGTCACAGCCCGACCTAGGCTCAGCAGAGAGGTCCCCGCCGGTCTACATCCTAAGCACTCCGGGGTCTTGGGCCCATCGCCCGCAGCACGCCGGGTCGTTGCGAGCAGGGTGGATACCAGCACCACCTCGGATGGCTAGCACGATCCGACCGTGCCGCACTGCTAAACTGGACGTCTGACAAAGCTTTAGCTGATACTATGACATCGAGGCCCATAACTATTCTCATGTGATGGTTAGTGCGTAAAGGCCAGAGGCCAACTCAGAACAAATACCCAAACCTATTAGTGCATTGGGGGCTCACGGAGACGAGCAGAGACTCACGATAATGTGACCCTGTCGCCCCGTCTCGTGGACTTACGGCAAGGGCCCAGACTGCTCGGTTGTGCCACGTGGAAAACTCGCGGGTGCTCTACGGGCCCACCCGACTTTCACATCAACTCGCGGGTACCCCTCAAGGCCGACCTGACTTCAACAATGGTCTCAAGTAAAGTCAAGGTAACCGTGTGTCCAAACATCAAGGGGGAAACCCGAGGAATCACCCTCGGTGAATTCCACTCGATGTAATCATCAAGGTGAACGTAAGAGGAACCACCCTCGAGATTCACACTTGAGGGGTTGCACGACAGAGTCATATCGGGAGTGGTCAAGGAGGAATGACCGCTGATGACTACGACCGAGTAGCTACGCTACAGAGATCTCATCAGGAGTGATGTGCGAGGTATCACCCTCGACACCCGATGTTAACTCTGCAGAGTCGAGCAACAAAAGGGTTGTGATGTGATGTGAGGTGTCGGGCTCTGGTCGTCGATCATGTTGATCGAGTCGTCGATGATGAAGCTGGGGCGATAAGGACAAGGTGGGGGTCACTAATGGATCACTAACCAACCTATACTAAGCAGTTCAGGGTAAGCAGGTAAGGTACAACAGCAGGTACAAAAGCAGGCTATGCATCAAAATAGGAGCAATCAATTACAGTAGCAAAATCTAATGCAAGCATGAGAGAATGGAATGGGCGATATCGGGATGATCAAAGGGGGGACTTGCCTGGAATCTCCGCTGAGAGGGGAGAAGTGTCGTCGGTGACGTAGTCGATCACAGCGGCAACATCGGTCTCGGGGTCTACCGGAGAGAAGAGGGGGAAGAAACAGTAATACACGCAAACATATGCCCAACATGACAATAAGCGGGGCCAGAGGTGTCTAACGCAGCGTTAGGCGATACTGGCGAAGGGGGAAAACATCCGGGAAAGTTTTCCCGGTTCCGGATGTCTGTCAGACAAATGAACAGGAGGGGAAATGTTGCATGTTCGCTATGCTAGGGACGTGTGGCGGACGAACGGACCGTGTATCTAGATTCGTCTCGAAATTCTGAGCAACTTTCATGTATTAAACTTTTTCATCCGAGTTACGAATTATTTGATTTTTCAAAGAATTAACAATATCCTGAATTTATATTAATTTGAAAATAAACAAAAATTGCTAGGTGCACCCGATGCAGTGCACCCAGCAGTCCACCAAAGGATGACAGTGGGTCCAGGGGGTCCCAGTTGACCAATCAATGTTTGACTGGTCAACAGGGGGTGGGGCCCCCTGTCATTCACACATCAGCTAATTAGAAGATTAATTAGACTAACTAGTAATCAGTTTAAGTAAACCTAATTAATTAAGTTAATTAAATCGACTAATTAATTAATTATACATTTTTTGGTTAAGAAAAAGGGGGGTGTGGGCCCCACATGTCAGTATAGTCGGGTGGGTGTAACGGGCACCGGGGCGTCGGCCCGACCTATGCGGGCGGGGCGCTAGGACGTTGGCTGCTGCGGCCGGCAACGGGCAGGGGCTGGCGAGGGCGGCCCCCAGCGGAGCGGCACGATGGTGCGAGCAGAGGGAGGCAGTGGCCGGTACGGCTGTAGCGAGGTGAGCGGCGGCCGTCGGCGAGTGGTGGCCTACGCAGGCAGGGCAGCTGGGTAGCAGAGCGGCAGCGGGCGCGCGTGGCCAGGTGGGCAGCAGCGCGGGGTGGAGCTGGGGCGGGGGTCGCAGTCGAGGCCCGTCCAGGGCACGAGGTCCAGCGCGGGTGCAGGGGAGCACGAGCAAGCGCATGGGGTAGCAGCATGGTGACGCAAGCGCGGGCGCGTAGTGAGGTAGGGGCGCAGCCATGGCCCGCGACGAGCACGAGCTCACAGAGAGCTCGGCCATGGGAGGGCGGTCGTCCTAGTGGCGACGGTGAGGAGGGGAGAAGGGGAAAACGGGAGTGGCTCACCCTGGGGAGGTCAGGGGTGCACTTGGGGAGGCCTGTCGGGGAGGAGTCGGTGACGCGAGGGCGGGCGACGGGGAGGCGGGACGACGCGGTGGTTGCAACGTTGGCCGACATGGAGGAGCAGTGCCCATCCATCGATGGGGGCTCCGCGGCCTCATGCTGGTGGGCGGGACCGGCGAGCGACGGTGCGGCGGAGCTCCCGGTCACGTCGATGTACCGATGGAGGGGGCCGAGGGCATGGCAACGGCGAAGATGTAGCCGTGGTAGCGCTCGGGTGCGGACGATATTGGAACGGGAGAGGAGTGTGAGCGAGGGAGAGAGGGAAATATATGCGCGGGGGGGGGAGCTAACGAGGCCGAGGGGGCTCGGCCTTATCCCCTCTGGGCGTTGCCGGCGAGGTGATCCGGCAGGGTCTTGCCCCTGTAGCGACGGGGTCGGAGGCATAGTGAGGGGAGGGGATCATCCGCGGGTGTGGGGGTTGGGCTTGTTTTTGTTGGTAGATGGGCCAAGTGCACAGGAGCTTGTTAGCCCTTTTTCCATAAAAGAAATAGCTATTTCCGTAATTAGAGAGCTAGCAAGCCATGTGTTTGATCAGGAGACTTGGCACATAATTACTTGACAATAAACTCAGATGGCACCAAAAAGTTTGAGGGCAATTTGAATGGTGCAATCATTTTTGGAAAATGCAAAGAGCCGAAATAATGTTGTTGGACCACTCAAATAATTTCCAATGGCAATTTGGGGATTCCAAAAAATGTCGGTTTCAACGTAAAAAATATTTAGGGATTATTTTCCATAGGATGAACTATTTTTATTACATGATGTAAGAAACAAATATTTGACATCCATTTCAAATGGAAAAAAATGGCTTTGATTTTGGACAAGTGTCAGATGGCACAGCGATCATGATGACATGGCCACTGTTAGAGGGGGATTACTGTAGTGAGATGTTGGGGATGTTAGAAATCTCCTCCACTACAAGAAATCTCATCCAGAGATTTAGTAGGGGAGTAAGGGGGAAAGACTCGGGAAGGACGGAGCTCAACACATGATAGTTACCTGGGGGCTATCTCAGTAAACATGGCATAGAGGCATCTTTCGAGCTGAAATTCAAGAGAAGCTTCAACCGGGTAGGCAATCGTTCGTTGCCTGAAACAGAGGGTGAAAGGGGTTCAGACCAATGGGAATAAGTATTGCATCTGATACCAGAATAGATCACTAAGAAGGTGGCTCGTGATTTACATACGAAGCAAAGTGCAAGGAACAATTTTGGAGAACGGGGATGTATAGGAGAGTCAGGTTTCGATCCTGTGGAACTGTGGGCTATGGGCCCACCATGTGGGTTAAAAGTAGGAAGGGTGCTAAAATATAGTGCGGTCATGATAGCAAGGCAGGTCAGAGAATAGCCTGTCGGTCATGTTGGCAACAACGTTGGTACCAAGGGCGAGGGACGAAGAGAACCATTTTCCTGCTCGCTAAAACGAGGCAGACCAATAGGCAAAGCTGTCATCCATCGGTGGTTACCAGAATGTCATCAAATATAGTAACAAGGTCTTACTGACAGAGTTTGTACACCGGGGTGCTTACATAAGCAGGGAATTATCACTGCTCAGATATGTTAGGTTACAAGAAAGTTTAAACAAAACAATGGAAAGGAAAGTGTAGACTCGAATCAGTTATCAGTGTCCTCAAGTTTCTAACAACTCAGAACATGTGGAAAATTTGAGTCAGCGAGAAATAATAGTTGATGAAGAACTCATAAGAAGTTACCTAGTTCTATGGTATTCTCGAGGTACCAGAGGGTAATACTCTAAGGTAGATAAAAGTAGAGGTTGGACAGGTGAGACGATCTGAAGAAGACAAGTACTTTAACATGTCCGAGAAATGGAATCAAAGGAGAACAATCATGGTCGGAACCACGGTTGCAAAGAACTAAATATAGATACAAGATGAACTCATCACAAGGGGGTTATTATTATAACAAGAAGCTTCCATGATAAGTTCCACATCGGGTCCATGGGCATGAACACAAAGTTCAAGGTCGACTCCCACTTCTCCAATGCATAACCTTTCATTCACTTCTCATTTTCAAAGAAGTTGTAGTGTTGAGATTTTATATGGCATAACACCAGTAGAGTATGCATCGTAGAAGTTTCCGGGTTCACACAGATTTAGGGAAGACATAGATTCAACCCATAGGGGCATCTTAGGAACATATACCACAAACTTCACGAGTAAATAACTCAAGCCCGGAAGCAGAGTATGGTTGACGAGAGCGGGGGATACAATTTACCAAAGGCAATGTGTATCCGAGGAAAGGCTCACAAGGTTACTTAATATGAAGGATGCTGTCGGATAAAACCCAACAAAGGACCTGGAGGTCCACAATGGATCTGATATGAATATCGGTACTCAACTAAAAGAAGAAAGAATGCAAGGAGGTCAGGTCATAGAAACAACCACTACAAAAAGTACACTTCCGTGATGATACGTGTTTGTCATAGTAGGTCATGTTTTTTGTCATGCATGTACATCCATGACGATTTTATGATAGAATCAAGATAGTCATACCTATGCTGTCGTAGAAGTGTTCCATGACATTACCAAAAATATCATCACGGAAGTGTCCACTTCCATGATGATAAATCGCGCGTCACAGAAGTGCTTTCGTCAAGGGTGACCGAGACGTGGCATCCACCGTAACGGAACACCGTTAAGCTATCAGGTCAGGTTTTGGATCCGATAACCCGTTAACAGCCCGGACCAATGGGAAATTTTCACGTGTAAAATTCTGATTGGTCGGAGGGAACACCTGTCAGCTCGTCAGTGGGCCAGATGTCGCCCGCCCATTGGAGGAGACATGCCTATGATACGTCGACACGTGGATGGGCCCAACAGAGGCCCATATAGGTTAAAAAGGCCAGCCCAGTCAAAGGCCTGTAATAGGTACTCAGGTACTAGTGGGCCAACCAAATAACGGCCTTCTTAATAAAGGCCCATTTATGGCCCGAAGCCAGATTTGGCCCGTTAATTGTTCACCGAATATTTGGGCCCATTTACGGCCGGAAGCCAGATCTGGCTCGTTAATTGTTCGCCGGATATTTGGGCCCAACTACAGCCTACTGACTTTCGGCCTGTTATAGGCCCGATGTAGACATGGGCCCATTTCAGCCCGGTGTGACTTTCGGCCTCGGAATGGCTCGTGCTGCCCATGGGCCATATATGGTCCGACGGGACATCGGGCCCACTAATGGCCCGTGATAAAGGTGGCAACAGTTAAGCCCAACGTGACTTTGGGCCTGTTGAAGGCCTGCCACATAATTCGGCCCGCTGATGCCTGTACTAAGCATTTGGCCTCTTAAAGGCCCATGATATCAATGGGCCAACTAAGGCCCGACATATGTTTCGACCTGGTAACGGCCCGTGAGCTAACTGGGCCCAAAAAGGCCCGGTCTACATTTGAGCCTGCTGAAGTCCCATCGATGACTAGTGAAAATTGAGGCCCAACATGCATTTCGGCCTGCTAAAGGCCCATGGTTTCATCTGGACTGTAATAGGCCAGTACAATATTCAGCCTGTTAATGGCCCAACGCTACCTGGGCCAAACTAAGCGTTGGGTCGACAAAAGGCCCAACTAAAATATAGGCCAGTGTAAGTTGTGGGCCTGGCGCAAAGTGTGAAGGCCCCAATCATTCGGGCCCAAGAAAGACGCAGGCCGGCCCAATTGTGGCCCGCTAAAAACCATGCCCGTTAGAGCCGAATGTTTCAACCCGGTCGACTACATCTGATTTTTTCCAGATAGCGAATGATGGCAGTAACTAGTAGGAATTAAGAACAAACCTACTCTATACAAGAAACAAATTACAGCATAGTAACTAAGAGTAAACCTACACAATAGAATAAAGGATTTAAGGTATATTACATCCACTGGGCATCGAAGTTTGCCACCAGTGATCATAAAAGCGCAACGAATAAGTAGATTAAAAAAATTGGGCACCATTGCAGCGTAACAAAATAATACTGAACCGAGACCACTTCCAAGACAGTTCAAGAAAGGTTAGCCTTGCGGGGGAACTGCTGCGCAAGCTGCTGAGCAAGGCCGTGATACCTACCTAGCATGTCGGTCATAGCTTCCAGGTGTAGCTGTTTAGCGATGAGGTTCTCATTGGTGTTCTCCGCAATCTTTCTTAGAGATAGGACTTCAAGTCGAAGTTGAGTTGCAGAATGCCTTTCTGCTAGAACTTGGGACCGAAGAAGTCGAACTGATTCAGACAACGAATTATGTGAGCTTGTCTGACTGCTAGTCTCAAGTAACTTGAACACTACATCAAGACAAGACTTTGGGGTTGTCTCGCTATCTTCAAGATGTTTTGCCTTCTTTGCTGCAATATATGTTGGGTTTGTCTCACAGCCTTCAGCAGACTTGTGCATGCCATCAGGCATATCACCCTGAAACAAAGCAAAGAGATCACAAGTTTTGCACATGTATAAACAAAGATGATAACTGTGTTGTCAATTCCATCCAATTTCATATTACAAAATAAAGAGTAAGTTCAAAATATCAATAGCATAATTTGGCATTATTCATAATCCGAGGGGCATCACCACACTACTAGATTAATGTGAACATAACAAGCAAAGATGAAGGGCAAAGAAAATCATTGTATCTATTTTGGTTAATGTGCATGGCATGTTGTTCATATCATCAGCCACATCAGTAAGATAAAACGGGAGATGACAAGGTGCAAACGTGGGATACTTCACCACACACTGGATTATAGATCCACAAAAACAAGCATACATATAGGGAGTATTGAGTAATGTGCATGGTATGAATAAGGAATTTGGTTTTACAAGTAAAACTTAGAACTTACGGTTCTTGTGAACATGGATTTTGGTAGAAATAGCAAACTAAACAGCAGTAAACGATAGGGAGTATGAGCAAATTCAAAAGCAGTTGAGGATAAAGGCTTTAGAAGGACTGACTTACATTAACAATTAACACCGGCTTTATAATGTCCTTCTCCATGTCAAGGGAAGGATAACTCAAGTATTTCAGCACAGAATCTTCTTCATAAGCATTGCATGTACTCTACATTTTGTAGAGAGTAATTATAGATATGATAATACTAGAAGGGATAGAGGATAATGAAGATAAGATGCAGATTGATGCTACATAATCAACTATCAATCCCTGGTAGTACAAGCATTACAGGACAAAATGTACTGACAAGAGCAATGGGCTACACTTCTGCACTGGCATTGTCTGTGTATTCTACTTGTTGGTAAGATTAAATATAGATCTGATCTTTTTTGGTAAAAGGTGGGCGAGGGAGAGATAAGATGCAGAATGCTACACAATGAAGCAATCCCTCTTCCCATAATACAAGAGTGTTTTGAACACTAGTGTACTGTACAAAACGTTCCTATATTATGGGACGGAGGGAGTAGCTATTAATGTAAGTACAGTGATAGACCACGTTCAGTCCTTACAAGAGGACTGTAGAGCTAAACCTCTTCAAAAGCATTGGGTTGATTCTAAATTTATGTAAGAGTCCATATGGATCTTATAATGTCCATCAAATGGACGATTACGAGACTAACATGTGCAGTGATGCTACATAATCAAACAGCTATGAAAGTAAGTATGGTCATACAAGGCAAGAGGTACTCACAAGAGAAATGCAGTGTGCAGTATAGTTGAGAGATTCTGTGGTCCCTTGAGAATGAATGTTCTTCTGCTAACAGTTTTCGTACAACTGAGACATTATGGCAAATGCAGAAATGTAGTTCAAATTGTGATGTGATATCATAGACAGTACCTTACGCTGCAGCCGAGACCAATGTGTAACAAAATTATTCCAGTCACCGTCGGATAAATGTAGCACCGGAGACTTTACAGAAATTTTGTTCAGAGGCTTGCCATCGAAGTGCGCTTGCCTCAGGTAGGAACGATACTTCATCAACGAGTGCTTGAAAAGCGCAACCAAACCTTGCTCGTCTTCACAATCTGGGTCCTGTTCATTGGGAGGGGTGTGGCGTACCACAAAACGGCACTCCACGGGATATTGTTCATCTCCACCGTCGACCTCCTCCAGCCTCCACGGGCTACTGTTCATCCACCGTCGACCTCCTCTAACCTCCACGAGCTCCTGTTCATCCAGCCTCCATCGTGCGCTACTCCACCGGCTACTGTTCAACCACCCCTCTCCACGGGCTCCTGTTCAACCACCCCTCCACGGGCTACTGTTCATCCACCCTTCCACCGTCTACTGTTCATCCAGCCCTCCACGGGGTCGTCATGTTCATCCAACCCTCCACGGGGTCCTGTTCATCCAGCCCCAATCGGGTTGATCAATCGGGGTCTTGTTCATCCAGAGGAAATGCCACGGGGGCC
>NC_041385.1:322713777-322725656 GCF_002162155.2 Triticum dicoccoides | reverse complement strand
ATCCAAAGGCAGCATCGATCGGCTTCAGTTAGCAGCAGTAGCGAAGGAATCGCTCGACCGCTCAGGTTCAGTAATGTGTAGCCTCCAGTGCAATCGCTCGGGTTCAGTTAGGCGACGCCTCGCTCGGGTTCAGTTAGAGCCCAATGCCTCGCACACACACGCGTACGTGTACGAGAGAAACGCACATCACTCGTCCCCCGACCACCCACCATAACCGGGAACTCCCCAAAATTTTCCTCGCCCTCGCTTCTACCATGGTTTTTTCCATCATGGACGGCCCAAAGAATGTCATGCAGCTGCGTCTCCGGCCCGCCCAGGATGAAAAGCCCATTTTCTGTCATGATTTTTTGTCATAGAAGTAGGAGCCCACCACATCTATGATGATACCGGGTTTTGTCACAATTATCGTCATAGAAGTGTCATAAGTATGACAGAAAAAAATTTGTTCGGCCCAAAATGTCACGGATGTGTCTTTTTTTTTGTAGTGTCACTAGGGGCTTCTCTCGAGAAAAAAGCATACGGTGGGTGAACAAATTACTGTTAGGCAATTGATAGAAGAGCAAATAATTATGACGATATCCAAGGCAATGATCATGTATATAGGCATCATGTCCAAGATTAGTAGACCGACTCCTACCTGCATCTACTACTATTACTCCACATCGATCGCTATACAGTATGCATCTAGTGTATTAAGTTCATGGAAAATGGAGTAATGCAATAAGAACAATGACATGATGTAGACAAGATCTATTCATGTAGGAATGGACCCCATCTTTTTATCCTTGATGGCATGATACATGTGTGTCATGTCTCCTTCTGTCACTAAGAATAAGCACCGCAAGATGGAACCCATCACAAAGTACCTCTTCCCATTGCAAGAAAAATCAATCTAGTTGGCCAAACCAAACCAAAGTTTCGTAGAAGAAATACGAGGCTATAAAAATCATGCATAAAAGAGTTCAGAGAAAATTCAAATAATATTTATAGTGGGAACTGATCATAAACTCGCAATTCATCGGATCCCAACAAACACAATGCAAAAAGTCATTACATCAAATAGATCTCCAAGAACATCAAGGAGAACATTGTATTGAAGGTCAAAAAGAGAGAAGAAGCCATCTAATTACTGCCTATGGACCTGTAGGTCTCTGGTAAACTACTCATGCATCACCGTAGGAGCACCAATGAGGATGATGAACCCCTCCGTGATTGTTTCCCCCTTTGGCAAGGTGCCGGAATAGGGCTCTAGATTGGATCTCGTGGTTCTGGAACTTGCGGTGGCTAGAATTGTGTTTCGTTGACTCCCCTAGGGTTTCTAGAATATTTGGGTATTTATAGAGCTGAGAGGCATTGGGAAATATCACTGTGGACCCCCACAAGGCACCAGGGCGCGCCTGGGGCCTCTAGCGTGCCCTGGTGTCTTGTGGGCCCCAAGGGCCTCCTCTAGTACACCTACTGGGCTCCATGTGTCTTTTGGGCAGAAAAAACTCTTCAAAAAGTTTTGCTGCATTTGGACTTCCTTTGATATGGATATTCTGCGGAGTAAAAGATAAGCAAAAAAAACAACAAGTGGAACTGGTCACTATGTCAATAGGTTGGTCTGAAAAAATGATATAAAGTTGCTAGAAAATGAATGTAAAACATCCAAGATTGATAATATAACAGCATGGAACAATCAAAAAGTATAGATATGTTGGAGACATATCACCCCACTTATAAGATATCTCGCCCCGATCTAGGAATGAAATGTAGACGAGGATTAGAAGAAGTAAAACTAAGTTGCTTTTTAACAAATGAGTGAAACCAAACAACCATGGAAGAATGCAAAGAGATGGAGAATGGCACGAAGAAGAAGCAAGAATTTGAAACCACTCCGGTTGACTCAAGATGAGAAAGGAAGAATTTGGATAGCACTCTAGTTGAGAAGAGAGGCAATGCTTGATAAGATGAAAAGAAATTGAATAGAGGACACAATACTCCTATTAAATGGATAAGCATGGAAAGAATATGATCTTGACAAAACCAGATGATGGGTCAAAGAGAGAAACAATACAATGCCTCCGGGACGAAAGAATAGAAGCTAGATCATTGGAAATAAAAGAACGGAGAAGAAAATAGCAACTTCTACCATAGTCGGATTTGAAAAGAATCCTTACACTCAAGGATTGAATGGAGTTGTTGGAAAATCAACAACGAAAATAATAAGCTTGTCGTGGGCTTATGGAAAACATCTCAAATTGTTTAAGATTCCTGCCACTAACGGAAACAATTGGTTGAGATCAACGAAAATATGATAAACTCATTTGGCCGAGAGGACAAGAGAATACGTAGATCATTGATAAGCACCGCAAATAGCAACAATCCTTAGGAAAGGCTTTAGGTGAAATCTAATCTAAGATACTCCAACAAGAAATTGTTGGGTTGAAAGAATTCATGAACGAAGAGGATACGATGGTTTTAAAAGATCAGATTTCCTGACAACTTGTAATCATGAAACATAAAGGAAATTGTCAAGAATGGCATAACACCACCTCAAAAGATAAGGGAGAAAGAATTTGCACTTTGTAATGCAAGATGTAGAATGCTTGAGCTCCTCCAACAATAGTTCGGGAATGAAATAAATCTTTGATGAAACACCATCAAGAACTCTCGAAGGACTCCGGTAGTAAAAGGATTATAGAAAAGAATTGAAGGTTGAAAAGAACAAGAGTTGAAGACTTGCAATGATTTAGATGGATCTTCATGACGAGATAAGTGAGGGATCTTGGAACTCCGGAAAGAAAAAGATGAAGCATCTCAAACCAAGAATACGACATGATGAGCAAACTTCGGAAGGAAGAAATGTAACCACATTGAGGAAAAACAAGAATAAGATTTATTATATGCTTATCCTTTGTCAACTTAAATTGATGACACAAACTGGATTTGGCATACTACTCATTCACTTTGAAAAAAGATAAAAGATAGAGATATAGCCCAAACTTGGGAAATCTTCAACGAATCACCTGTAGGATTTTGGAAAGAACGAATTAATTGATACAAGAACATAGAAAGAGGAATATTGAACGAACCACCGTAAGCATCTGAAAGGAACGCAGAAATGAGAACGAATCACCGGGAATAATTAGAAAACGGACAAAGATACTTGAGGGAATTTAGGTGAAAGAGAACGAAGAGATCACGAGCTGACTAAAGAATACTTTTACGATGCACCGGTAAGAATATGGAGACGAACGAAGTGGCATGAATTGAGAAGAATTACATAAATGAAGTTAAAAGATGAGAATGAAGAAATATTTTTGAAATGATGGCCTTCAGATGATCAAGAAAGGAAAGCAACTCCTAAAATGTGTCGGTTGGGTATGAAAAGAATTCTCATAATCAAAAACAATTATGAGGATGACATGAAGCTAGAACCACAAATCTTCAAGAGAACGTAGCAAGATTTAAGAGAAACTCTTCTTCAGTCTTCAAAGCTGAGAATGACGATGACAACCACCATGAAGAGTTAGAGAGATGCTCCGGAAGAATGAATGCTAGAAATGTTGAGCCAAAGATGAGAAGAATTTGAAAGCAATCTTGGAGGAGGCATATGAGTGATGAAAATTCATTCTTACGTCAAACTTTGAAAGAATTAGAGAAAATCTCTGAGAAAATAAGAAGAGTCAGGTAAGATCCTCGGAAAAGACCTGTGGGTTAGGGCCCACTGGAAAGAAAACACCATTGAAATGATTATTTGAAAGAGAGATGAAGCACCAAAACGATTTTGAAGACTTGAATGAGGTGAAAACCTCGAATTAATTTGAACGCAAACACAAATCTTCTGAGATGTCTTGAGCACTCCGAAAGGATTAAATGGCGAGAGGTGAACGAGAAAGGGGAAACACTTGAGTCAAGTAAAAGGAATATAATAAACCCAAAAAACTTGAATTGAATCCACTGGAGAATAAAACGAGACGAACAATGATGAACTAGACAAGAATTCACCGGTTGAGACAATTGAGGAAAGAATGATGAGGATTTGCATGAATAAAATGTATAATCGATTTAAGACTTCAGCCTCCATGAAGAAAAAGGGTGGACGGGTGGTAAAAGAAAACAAAGAATTGATCTTGCAAAATATGAAGAGGATTGAATCATTTGAAGAGAATTGTGCCGGTTGAAAGAAAAAAAGGATTGGCAACGCAACGATTGGAAAAAGAAACTCGTGTGATCCTAAAGAAAATTTGAAGGTGAAGAGGACTAGAATCAAAACACCTATGTCACAATTCCTCACCAGAGCAACGAAGGGGCTGAGGAGTAAAAAGAATTCCTACTCAAGTAACTAGACTCAGAAAATAGTTTTTCTTCTAGACTCGACAACGGCCAACCTACGGTCAATCAAGGGGGCTCCTATGGTCGGTCGAGGCTCTAATACCAACTTGTCACACCCAATATGCGACCCTATCCTCGAGGAAGTCGAAGGTCCCACCAAGGATAGAAGCGCATATTGAAGACGCTTTGCAAGGTGGATATCATTACATCATACCATGTACATATAAGAGGGGGATACATACTAAGGCATACAATCGCCACATGAATACATCAAAACATAGAAAACACCATACAGAAGAGCAACATCCGACTGCGGATGAAAACAAACGAAAAACACGAACAACATCCACCCTGCTAGCCCAGGATGCCGTCCAGGAACCTAACCCTTGATTGAAGAAGAAGAAGCAGAAGAACTCCAAAACAAGCAAGCATTGCTCTCATGTCAGATCATCTGCATTACCTGTACCTGCAACTAATGTTGTAGTAATCTTTGAGCCACAAGGACTCAGCAATCCCATTACCATGGGTATCAAGACTAGCAAAGCTTAATGGGTAGGGAATGGTAAAGTGGTGGGGTTGCAGCAAGCACTAAGCATTGTATGGTGGCTAACTTACGACTACAAGAGTAAGAAAAGTAAACTACACATAAGGATTGCAAACTAATAATGATCAATAAGTGATCTTGAACTACTTACGAGTCAAACATAACCCCGTCATGTTCTCTTCCTGAACTCACTCGAAAAGAGATGGCCACGGTTAAACACGCGGTTGGTGTATTTTATTTCGGATTTAGTGTCAAGTTCTCTACAACCAGATATTATAAATTTTCAAGTCGCCACATAACCGCGGGCACGGCTCTTGAAAAGTTTAACCCTGCAGGGGCGTCCCAACATAGTCCATCATAAACTCTCACGGTCCGCGAAGGAAAAACCTCCATCTCGGGACAACCCAATCAAGCTCGGAATCCTGGTGCACAAGACATTTCGACAATGGTAAAACAAGTCCAGCAAGACCTCCCGGCATGTCGACAATCCCGATGGGAGCTGCATGTATCTCGTTCTCGGGACACATCTGGATGAGCTAAGCATACAATAACTGACGTCCCGAGTTGCCCCAGGCAGCCCGCACGATGCTCTAGTTTGGACTAGCACCAACAGCACTGCCCCCTGTATTATGTTGAATAACGAACCTCGGGTAGCGCTAACTCCCTATGCATCAAATTTATTATCAGATTTATTATTATGTTGGACAAATGTTAAAACCAATGTTGGGTCTTGCTGGAAGAGTTTTATTCAAAGCGAACTATCAAGGGGGCCCATAAACCCTGACTGTGTTAGGAACACAAATTAAGGAAAATAACACCGGTATGACGGAAACTAGGGCGACAAGAGTGGAAAAAAACACCAAGCCAAAGGCCGAGCTTTCCACCCTTTACCAATTGTATAGATGCTTTAATTAAATAAGAGATATTTGTATCCCATGATATCCATGTCCCAACATGGAACTACATGCATTGCACCTGCAACTAGCAACGCCATAAGAGGGGTTGAGCAAAGCGGTAACATAGCCAAACAAAGGTTTGCTAGGATGGTGGAAAAGGTTAGAGGCTTATCATGGCAATTTTGGAGGCTTGACAAATAAGTGGTGGGTAGCTTGACATAGTGATAGCATCGAGATGACTAGCAAAGCAAAGATAGTAGTGATATGCAAGGTAATGGTCATCTTGCCTAAAATCTCGCCTGGAAGAAGATCGAGTGCATGATGTACAGGAACCAACGCCGTCGATTGAATCCTCACAATCGCATCGAAACCGGAACTATCGAGAAGAAGCACAATCGAAAAGAAGCAAACAACCCACTAGACACACAAGAATAAACATGACATGATGCACAACCAAGTATGATGCATGACAATGTTAAATGTTGCTACTCATGAATAGATATGATGCATGAAACAACACCATAAAAAAGCAAGTTTAAATGAGGCCGGAAACAACACAAGACAATTCCGAAAAGTCCCCATATGCAAATTTAGAATTTGGTACTGATCTGAACAAAACATTATGTTAGCGTTGTTAAAAAATATGTTAAAGTGCACCATGATGATCTACACATTTTTCTAGTCAAGTTACATATGTAGATCATTTAATTCTGAGCTACGGTCTAGGAGATATGAGCTAAACAAGTTTAACATGGCATTGATGCAAAATGCATGCAAATATCAACCAGAACACTCAAATCAAGGATGCAACATGATATGATGAACTACATGCATTTCTAAACAATTTTCATATAGGACATGATCAAAATGGAGCAACGGTTCAACACATACACACAAGGCAAGTTATAACAAGATGCCAAAGACAGCAACTAGGCATATTGAAAGCAACAAAACATGATGCTACAGGAATAAGATGGGCACAAACTTGATATGCACTTCTAGTATAGATAACATACTTCAATTTATCTTTACGGTTCAGGTTCATAAGTGAAGGAAATATGCCCTAGAGGCAATAATAAAGTTGTTATTTATATTTCCTTATTCATGATAAATGTTTATTATTCATGCTAGAATTGTATTAACCGGAAAATTGATACATGTGTGAATACATAGACAAAACACTGTGTCCCTAGTAAGCCTCTACTAGACTATCTCGTTGATCAAGGATGGTTAAGTTTGCTAGCCATGGACATGAGTTGTCATTTGATGAACGGGATCACATCGTTAGTGGAATGATGTGATGGACAAGAACCATCCCTTAGCTTAGCATTATGATCGTTTAGTTTTATTGCTACTGCTTTCTTCATGTCATATATATATATATATATATATATTCCTCTAACTATGATATTATGCAACTCCCGGACATCGGAGGAATGCCTATTGTGCTATCAAATGTCACAACGTAACTGGGTGATTAAAAGCATGCTCTACAGGTATCTCTGAAGGTGCTTTTTGGGTTGGCATAGATCGAGATTAGGATTTGTCACTCCGAGTATCGGATAGGTATCTCTGGGCCCTCTCGGTAATGCACATCATATGAAGCCTTGCAAGAAATGTGACTAATGAGTTGGTTGCGGGATGATGCACTACGGAACGAGTAAAGAGACTTGTCGGTAACGAGATTGAACTAGGTATGAAGATACCGACGATCGAATCTCAGGAAGTAACATACCGATGACAAAGCGAATAACATATGTTGACATTGTGGTTCGACCGATAAAGATCTCCATAGAATTTGTGGGAACCAATATGAGCATCCCGGTTCCGCTATTGGTTATTGACCGGAGAGGTGTCTCGGTCATATCTACATAGTTCTCGAACCCATAGGGTCCGCACGCTTAATGTTCGATGAGGATATGTATTATATGAGTTATGTGTTCTGGTGAGCGAAGGTAGTTCAGAGTCCCAGATGAGATCACGGACATGACGAGGAGTCTCAAAATGATCGAGAGGTAAATATTGATATATTGGAAAGTTATATTCGGACACCGGAATGGTTCCAGAGTGTTTCGGGTATTTTTCGGAGTACTGAGGGGTTACCGGAACCCCCCTGGGAAAGTTAATGGGCCATATGGGCCAGAGGGGATAGGATAGGTAGTCCATGAGGAGGTGCCCCCCTCCCCATGGATAGTCCGAATTGGACTAGGGGAGGGGGCGCGGCCCCCCTTTCCCTCTCCCTCTCCCTCTCTTTCCCTTTTCCCCCTCCGTTGGAAAGGAAGGGGGGCGACTAGGACTAGGAGTCCTAGTTGGACTCCCCCCCACTTGGGTGCGCCCTAGTCCGGCCCTCCTCCCCTCTCCTCCTTTATATACGGGGGCGGGTGGAACCTCAAGGCACATCAATTGTTTCTTAGCCGCGTGTGGTGCCGCCTCCACCGTTTACTCCTCCGATCATATTGTCGTAGTGCATAGGCAAAGCCCTGAGTGGATCACATCACCATCACCGTCACCACGCCATCGTGCTAACGGAACTCATCTACTCCTTCGTACCTCTACTGGGTCAAGAGTTTGAGGGACGTCATCGAGCTGAATGTGTGCAGAACTCGGAGGTGCCATACGTTCGATGCTTGATCGGTTGAATCGAGAAGACGTTCGACTACATCAACTGCGTTAAGCTAATGCTTCCGCTTTTGGTCTACGAGGGTATGTGGACACACTCTCGTTGCTATGCATCTCCTAGATAGATCTTGCGTGAGCATCGGAAATTTTTTGAAATTGCATGCTACGTTTCCCAACAGTGGCATCCGAGCCAGGTCTATGCGTAGATGATATGCACGAGTAGAACACAAAGAGTTGTGGGCGGTGATCATCATACTGCTTACCACCAATGTCTTATTTTGATTCAGCGGTAATGTTGGATGAAGCGGCCCGGACCAACTTTACATGACCACGTTCATGAGACCGGTTCCACCGATAGACATGCAACTAGTTTTGCATAAAGGTGGCTGGCGGGTGTCTGTTTCTCCAACTTTAGTTGAATAAAATTTGACTGCGGCCGGTCCTTGTGAAGGCCAAAATACCAAACTTGATAAATCACCATTGTGGTTTTTGTGTTGTAGGTAAGTACGGTTCTTGCTAGAAGCCCGTAGTAGCCACGTAAAACTTGCAACAACAAAGTAGAGGACGTCTAACTTGTTTTTGCAGGGCATGTTGTGATGTGATATTGTCAAGACATGATGTGATATAAGTTGTTGTATGAGATGATCATGTTTTATAAAAGGTTATCGGCAACTGGCAGGAGCCATATGGTTGTCACTTTATTGTATCAAATACAAACACTATGTAATTGTTTTACTTTATCACTAAGCGGTAGCAATAGTCATAGAACCAATAGTTGGCGAGACGACCATGACGCTACGATGGAGATCAAGGTGTCAAGCCGGTGACGATGGAGATCATGACGTTGCTTCAGTGATGGAGATCAAAAGCACAAGATGATGACGGCCATATCATGTCACATATTTTGATTGCATGTGATGTGTATCTTTTATGCATCTTATTTTGCTTAGTATGGCGGTAGCATAATAAGATGATCCCTTACCAAAATTTCAAGGTATAAGTGTTCTCCCTGAGTATGCATCGTTGTGAAAGCCTTCATGCCGAGATACCACGTGATGATCGGGTGTGATAAGCTCTACGTTCAAATACAACGGGTGCAAGCCAGTTTTGCACATGCGGAATACTCAGGTTAAACTTGACGAGCCTAGCATATACAGATATGGCCTCGGAACACTGGAGACCGAAAGGTCGAACGTGAATCATATAGTAGATATGATCAACATAGAGATGTTTGTCGGATTTCGGGTTCCGGCAGACCCTCTAGATTCAAACACTGTGGTGCACGCGGAGATTTCGCCCACCACCTACCTGCACCTCACCGCCTCGCTATGATCTAAGCAATCAAAGGAACAACACAAGAGACACAGAGTTTATACTGGTTCAGGCCACCATTGTGGTGTAATACCCTACTCCAGTGTGTGGTGTGGTGGATTGCCTCTTGGGCTGATGATGAATAATACAAGGAAGAACAGCCTCGCGAGGGTCTGCTCTTGGCTGGTGCGATGAACTACTAGGGGGAGTTCAGTCGCTCTCTGGATCCCATCCCCCTACCCTGGGAGTAGCTAGTCCTATTTATAGGCAAAGGCCCTAGGCCTCTTCCCAAATATTGAGCAGGAAGGGCGCCAACAATTGGCCATTTTGAAGGGGAACATCTAGTACACTTATCCTGACTAAAGTTGGTCCTCGCCTGCCAAAGGCTCTGGTGGTGACGCCGGCTTGGGCTCCACGATGACCTCCATCCTGCCGTTCTGCTAGTCTTGGTCTTGTTGCACCGAAATGGATGCCTTTGCTTGATGCTCTTGCATGCGCTTGCTCCCTTTGCACCAAAGAGGAAAGAAGGACACTGCACGGGCTGGCGCCCGCTTGGCGCCCTTGGTCGTCATGGCTTGCGTCATGGGCACCTCGTGAGGTACCCCGCCTTGATCTCTCCGCCTCCTCGCGAGCCAGCCTGACGAGGTTGTGCCTGACGAGGTTCCTTATCGTCCACCCCGTGAGGCTTGGCCCCTCGCGAGGGTCTTGAGCTCGTGCTGATGAAGATGGGCCGTGCTGGGCCACCCCTTGAGCCACGCCGCAGGCCGCAGGCAGGCAAGTCTGGGGACCCCCGTTCCCAGAACGCCGACAGTAGCCCCCGGGCCCAAGGCGCACCGGGACTTGGCTGAGCAGAGAACCGAAGGGGCAAGTGCGAAGCGTCGCGGGCCCTAATAGCCTGCGGCCTCGGGCGCCGCGTGGCGGTTGGTTGGTCTTGGGTGCTTGACGGCCCACTGTTGATGATGGCGTCTGCTATGATGGTTCCTATAGTTAGGACTCCTTAGGATACGTGTCTTTTGTCCCTGTGAGGAGCCAAGAACACACCCCTTAGGGGCTTGTAAGGTGTCTGTAGCTCCTTTTGTCAATATGATCCTTATCGTGAAGCCGTGCGAGATGCTTATTCCGTCTTAGCTTAGTTTCTTCCTTTCAAACCTCACGAGGGCTTGGTGCTCTGCGCCGACAGGTCCCGGTCCCAAGGCTGCTTCAGCTGTCGCTGATATGCTAGGTCGCGATGCCGTGGTCAAGGCCAGGAGGTGAGCGGCCTAGGGTCCAGTAAGAGCCCCTGAGTCGCGATGCTCAGGAGGTCCCCTTTAGCGCTCAAGCAGCCATCGTTCGGTGAGAAAGGAACGCGACATTGCTAACACGGGATTGCATTGGATGCGGTGAAGGTGCTGTGATAGCTAGTGTTTCCGGAGGGTGACTTATCTCGAGAGTCAGGAAACGCTTCCGGGTGCGGCGCTTGGTCTGCGCATCGGCCGGCAAGGGTTTGCCTGGTGAGGTCCCCGCGCGCCTCTTCCCTCTCGCCTTTGCTCCCCTTTCTGCTCTACGTCCTTGGGTCCCGGCCCTCGAGCGGGTCTCAGCCGTCGCTGGTTTGCCAGGTCGCGATGCCGTGGACAAAGCCAGAGCGTGAGGACTGGAGAGCCAGTAGGAGCCCTGAGTCATGATGCTCAGGTACCCCCCCCCTCTTTAACGTGCAAGCGGTTTGCACGGACGAGAGTGAAGAGGACGCCATGAGGGCCTCGCCTGGCGCTGCTCCTTGAAGGGATCATGTAGGCCCGCCACAAGAAGAACAAAAGTCCGCTATGACAAGCGGCGGTTAGCCGTTAGTTGCTTTGGAGTGGCGACGAGGCACTAAAGGCCTGACGAGGTGCATCCGGGCACCCGTGAGCCAGCGCGGGACTCATGGGGCCCTGCCTCAAGGCGGGTTGCACCTGGCACTGGGCCTTAACTTGTGATGTGTCCCTGCAAATTGACGCTCTACGTCCTCAGGTCCCGGCCCTTGAGCGAGTCTCAGCCGTCGCTGGTTTGCCAGGGCGCGATGCCGTGGACAAAGCTAGAGGGTGAGGGCTGGAGAGCCAGTAGGAGCCCTGAGTTGCGATGCTCAGGTACCCCCCCCTTTAACGCGCAAGCTTGGTTAGATGTCGATGCTCTACGTCCTCGGGTCCCGGCCCTCGAGCGAGTCTCAGTCGTCGCTG